>NW_017100478.1:195653-223908 GCF_001263275.1 Habropoda laboriosa | reverse complement strand
GAGGGGAAAACCGAGAGTTCGAGCGAAACACGCCAAAAGGGGAGCGGCGTTTAAGCCATGTCGGGCAGCTTTTACGCAAACGTTCTCGCTCGAATTAAATCGTAGGCGTGAGTATTGATGTCCTGACGCGAGCACGAGTCACGAGTGATTTGAATTCGATCCTCGTGCACGTGATTAGGGCGATGTAGTATTTTACTTGCCTCGTACAGCACACGATCGTTTAGCCTTAGTCCCGCGAATGAGTGTGTACTACAAGGTGGTCCGTTTTGATTAACGAAGGGTGACATTTATTGGTGGGGAGAATTTTTGTTGAGGAAAGAACGTTTTAAGTAAATTGTCGAATTTGAAACAGAAAAGTAAACTTTCGGCAGATTTTTTTTCAGAAGAAACCGAAGTGATTAGAAAATATCCGAAAGAAAGAAATAACAGCTGTAAATCTCACTATTACTTTAACTTTCATTTAAATATTTACAATTCAGCTATTTGAGAAGAAGATTCGAAGGATGGTAAAACAACGCGATCGCTGCAATTTTTATAACAAATCATTCAAAGATTCTGCAGTAATATAACGATTTCAAAGCGTACTCGAACCTCTCATCCACCAATGTTTCATCTTAACAGCGCAATAACCTGTGACATTCATATTCAACTCCAGCGTGTTCAAGTTTTACAACTTAGTATTTTCTGAGAGGCGCGACATCAATTCGAAACGGATCACCTTGTAGATACATTGCTGTCAGCGTATGCACTGTAAAAGCTAGCTGTGTTCGTTGTTCGTTGCTTTTGATTTCGATACACCACATCGAATTGAAATATCGAGGCCACGTTCTAGTAAGGTAGTCAATGAAATAGTAAAAACTCGCGAGAACTATCGTTCGCAGACGATGAACACCTATTTATATACGCATACACATAAATACGTAAAGCAGCGTGTATGTACAGACCGAAGGCTTCGAATTGTTTGATTATAGGTTATTCGAAATTAGCTCGCGGGTGAAATTTATTTTCTCTATTCTGAATTAAGAAATTTGTGAAACTTCAAACTTTCAAAATTGTTTCATTCCGAGGTGTTAAAAATCTCAAATTTTCGAGTTGCAACTGTTCTTATCTGCGGGATTTCCGAATTTCCGATTTTCTTAATTGAAAATTCCTCAGTTCTAAGATTTCTTAATTGCCAAATTCTTTCGTTTCAACAATTTGCATATTTTCTGCACTTCCCCTCGTATTTCACACTATAATTAACGATTTCAAGCCTCTGGCAGCTCAGTGTGAACATACACGCGTATAAATTCGTATTCGCAATCGCTTTTCTTATCGACACCGATCGAAATCAAAGGTAATTCGCAAGGATAACTATTGCACCAAGCATTCGTGATCGTTCGTTCTGTTGGCACGTTGCAAAACGACGTCATGCCGCGATGGCGAGGGATCGATTGTAATAAAACAAAATAAAACGAAACAAAAGATATGAAAAGGAAAAAAAGAAATGGCGCAAGCGTTTAATAAAGCGTAAACGTTTTGTCGACGATCGAACGAGACAGAGTGTGTGAGAGAGAGAGAGAAAGGTAAGAAAGAAAGAGAGAAAGCGAGAGAGAGAGAGAGAGAGACAAATTAGAAAAGCTTAGAGCTGATAATATATTTGCAGATTAAATAGACTCGGGGTACCAATTATAGTACTCTGAAACGCCTTCGAAATTCGGGGAGCAATACAATCGAGCCACTTTCACAGTCAACGACTGGAATTATTATTATCATTATGATTACTAACGCCATGATTATCGTCATTATGAATTACTGTCATGATTATTAATTATTACAATGAATTATTCTAATTCTTGTTATCGCAGACACTGATCATTATTGTAGCGTGGCACTATCGAAGGTTATAACAGGAGAAACAAAAGAAACAAAAGAAAAAACAGAAAGATCGATTATTATAGAGTGCGGACAAACAGATCGAAATCTATTAAAAACGCATTGATCGCAAAGTTGCAATATAAATTGATTTCGTTGTTTTGTCACGTTGTTCGTGCATTGAAATCTCCCCATTCCAATGCCTGATCAATAGCAAGGTAAGTGAGCATTTTCTGACCATTTATTTACACTGTATTTTAGATGCAGAATTAGTTTAAAGCCACTTTAGAAATTGTAAATCCAAGTGTGCAACTATGAAATTTATCAACGAAATATCAGCTGCTTCAAAAATTCTAATTTTATCGCAGTTCTAACAAATAGCGAGTTGCAATTCGTAGAAGAGATATCGATCAACATCCGTGTCTTCACATGAAATTGCACTTAGCAATAACGTCGAAATACGCGTCGATTCGATGTCGTCGGACATTCACACGAATGTCACTGGCCGTTTTGCTATTGAAGGCCCATTTCATCGGTGCTCTTCTTTCACGAGCGTGTGCGCGCGCTCGTCTTCTAAGTGGACCAAAGAAATCGTTTATTGGCCTCAAAAGTGGGTTAGCGGCACGGGGCTTCGTAAAGTGAGCGATTAATTAACCATAAAAAAAAAACCAACGCATTATTGTCGGCATGCATACAAAGCGCGTTGTATTTGACGGTAAACATTGACAGGTTAATCGACTTCCAAAATTTTTCAGACGTCTCGGTCGTGCATGCTCCATTAAGAAACATGGTAAACACTTTCTTTCGTACATTTTTCATTAATCTTCAAGACGTGCTATTTCAAAAATGAAAAGAAGTTACATTATGTTATTTATATTATTTATTCAGTTTCTTGCAATTAGTTCGATGTCAATTCTTTATCTGATTTGTGAAACGTGTTATTATCTTCGTGACTGGTGACTTCAATTCTTCATTTAATTTCTTCATTTTACCTCTTTGCAAAAATATCCTTTCAGTTTTAAAATTACATCGATTTAACTATTATTAAGTTAAGGAGTACCTGGTTGCAGACATATTTTTTTACCTCTTTTTACCAAATATCTTAAAAGGCTTAATTTTCTAAATACTTAATTAACTAGATCTTTTAGAACACTCATCCAACTGTAGTTATTTATACAAATTCGCTTACAGATTTCTTATCTTTACTAATTCATACAATAATATTTATAAGATAGTTTCCATCGTCTACAATTCTTCAAATGTTCCTTCGTAGTTTTGGTTGCTTCGTTGTCAGCCCCTAACTGCAGAACAATTCATTTCAGTAATATTTAGAGCTGCTCACTTTAACCGACAAACAACAAACTGTTGTACCACGTTTTCTTTTACCAATCGCTATCATTCTTTAATGTTGAATAACTATCAAAAATTTCAGTAACCAATCCACCAAAGCTCGGATACAATTGAAGACTTTGCAGCAACGAGAGGGCAGTATTAACTGTAGAAACACTAATAAAAGGAGCATTAACAAAATAGTTTTAGATATGCGTTCAAAGTATTTTACCCACTTCAAATCTGCACATATTTGACAAATGTTTTTTTTTTTATAATTTATCGAACATTTGGTTACATAGATATTTAACTTAACGAATAGTTTATATAGTAAAAAGTAACAAATTAATATTAACACATTTAACGAAGTTTAACGTAAAATGTATGTTCTGGCGATAAACGAAAATGATGGGGTTAAAAATATACAAACATAAATAAATATGTTTACATAAATATTTTGTTGAACATCCTTTAGAATCAATCGTCGCTTGACGAAGAAAAATACTCAGCTACTTTTTGTGAATTTCTTCAGATAATTTATTACGTTTCTCGATCTTCTCATTTTTTCTTTTCATTCTTGTTGTTTTTCTAAGATCGCAAGAAACATAAACAAAATGAGACATTTCCTTCTCCCATGATCGTACAATTCCATCGTTAATCTATCGCAATACGTTTCCCTCATTTTCAAAATAGCCTGTTTACGAAACTCCCGTTTATCCCCACCATGAATTCGTCATCATCGAGATCGCTCCTTTTAATCTCCGCGGTTCCGTTTCCGGCTGCACGCAACTCGATCGTTCGAATGTCGAAAGAGCACGTTTCTGTGTCGAAACGGAACGACACGGATCGGTTGGCCGTTTCACGCGGCATTTTTGCCAGGCGAATCCTCGCGAGGAAGTTGAACTTGACACGACGCGGGTTTCACAGGGAAAGGAGGAAAGCGGCGCGCGAACGAATTCGCGGTCGCGCGATCATCGATTATCCCCGGGAGGAAATTTCGAATCCGCACGTGCGCCGTGAATTTCACTGAATTTAGACACCTTTCAATGCCAGTGTCGGGTGATTTTAACTATTAGATCGTACCACGTGAAATTGCCGATGTCTACATTATTTATACTTCTACTTGTAGTATATACAGGGTGTCCCAATTTTTTCCGATCAAACATTGTCGGTGTGTTCAATGGTTAGAAATAAGAAAAAGGTTATATAGACATAGGTTGCCTGAAACTTTGTTAGAAAGTTCTAAAAAAAAAGTATGAAGGGAATGGTAACAAATTTGCTGTTATTAAGACGCAAAGCAAGAATGGTTCTGCCAAAAATTACATTCAACAACCTCGGATCATAAACATGCTAGCTTGCATAAACAAACTAGGAAGTTGTATACATCGCTGATCTATTCTTATATTGTATC
The DNA here is from genome assembly GCF_001263275.1 of Habropoda laboriosa. Classification (NCBI taxonomy): domain Eukaryota; kingdom Metazoa; phylum Arthropoda; class Insecta; order Hymenoptera; family Apidae; genus Habropoda; species Habropoda laboriosa. The sequence goes on along the minus strand of NW_017100478.1, from coordinate 219,314 downwards.
GTAATAATCGCACACCCGTTACCGTTCCCTTTGTATTTCGTATTATTGTTATAACTTTTTAACGAAGTTTCAAATGACCTATGTTCTGTATAAGATTTTTTTTCTTAGTTACACCCATAGAACATACTGACAAAGTTTGATCGGTAAAAAATTGGACATCCTATACAAGTTATTTTGACGCTGTGCTTATCTCTTCCCTTTGTTCATTCAATTGTTTTTCGTGGTTGTTTAACTGTTTTACGTAAGCAAACAATATGATATCTCCAAAGGAGTTTAGAACACTTTTCCTATATGAATTTAAACTAGGCCATAGTGCAGCTGAATCATGCCGAAATATACAGGGTATCCCAGACTTAAAGTGCCAAACTTTGTCGATATATAAGAAAAAAATGTTATATAAACATAAGTTGTTGAACGTTTTATTAACAAGTTATAAAGAAAAATACGGAATTCGAAGGGAACAGTTAAGCGATATTTATTAGGTATAGTTTTATACGAGCTGTATTTACTATCTACAGTCATTAAATTAATATTAATTTTTGTTCAATACTAATTACTACTACAAATCGCTTAATACTAATTTTAATACGAAATTCGTGGATGCAATTAATTTCAAAATGATTGTCAATCGGCACGTTCAAACTGGAATTTATTACTGCACGAAGTTCGTTTGTATTTTGTTTCATCTCAGTGAACGAATCATTAATTCCTTCTATCAGTTCATTGGGCGTATTTATTCCTGTTTTATAAACTTTCTCCTTTAAAATTCTCCACACATAAGTAAACAATGTAAGTGCCAGAAATAATATACCTACAATATACATATTTTGATCATTTATTTTTGACTATAAATCTATAAAGATGACGAACGCTGAAAATCCATTGCATTTACATCTTTTTTGTTTATATTGAAAATCTTCACTTTTGGCACTTACATCCTTTACCCATTACAGCTCGTCAATTATAAATTTAGCGACGTATTTAAACATCATTTTAAGGTTCAGATCAGTCGCCATGCGCGTGAGGAAACCCCGGCCTGGCGGATTATCATCGTAAAATTCATTAGTCAAATTCGACCGCCGGACCGGGGTACCAAACTCACATCAGCCCGCAATAAACCTCCTCGAGCGAACGCATCGACGAAACAATAACCTCGCGAACCTCTCCTTTCCATAACCGATGCTCTTCTCCGTCAGGGCGACGACTCCATGGGTCATTCTCTGACCAGCGCTCGGAGTCTCGCTCTCGCAGTGACACCCAACACAGCCAAACACAGTACGATACAAAATTCGCATCATTCACTCATATTTCTCATCAACAGTTGTAAATTCAGTCGGGACAAGAAAATTCTCTAAATTCTCACATCTTAATTGGAACCGCCAAAAGAGATCAATTTCTCAATTGGGCAGCGAACCTGTACAGTCACCTAGAGTGTAAGCGAATTGCGGTCCACGGGAAGCTACAATGAGTACAAATCATAAGAATAATAAAAGATTTCTCTGGAAATCTCCTTTCTTCTACAAATGGAACGATTGTTCCGATATTCGCGACACGCTTCACCTTACTCTCCCGCGTAAAAGTCCAAGGAGCAGAAAAACCATCCGATCAAGCGTCTCTGAAGGAGCTGATGATCAATGAAGGGGAAAAAAGAGGAAATGGAACACTCGCGGTACCTTCCAGTTCGACAATCGATGATTTCTTAACGATTTCTATAAAGAATGCCTCCTAATGTGAATTCAGGCGATTGGAAATGAACCGTAAGACTGATAATACTGGCAACGAGGTCGATTAGGGATCGATGGCGAGTCTTCGATTGTTTCTTCTATTACTGGTAGCTCAAGTGAAACGTTCAAAGCAACCAGGATATCGATGGCGATCGTGACAAAGGAGATGTTTCCTACAAAGCGTTTCACGAGAGGAAGGAACTCGAGAAATGTTCTACGTTAACGTAATCGAATGTCTGATCTAGTATGCAAAAACTAAGTTGAATCGATGAATTTTGAAATTCATGCACTGTCCTTGACGAAGTTTCAGTTTCATCTAATAATAAGACTACAATTTGTTGCTCTTATAGTGAGAGCGATAAAGAAAGTGAACTAAATCCATTTTGCAAATGGTATTTAATGAAGCATAATATAAGGTTGGTGCAAATGAAATGTCGTTTCTTCGACGGTTAAAATTAACGAGTCGATACCCTGTACTTAAATTTCTTCGTATCGATCAACTTTTATACGGGGTGCGACATAAATCGGTCGCCACGATATTTTAACAAAGAAATTATTCCAATATGAAGATATTGTAAAAACAGCGTTCAAAGAATCTTCGAATTCCAGGACTGATGATTTTTATAAATTTGGAATAATGAAAGTAGTTGATTGTTAGGAAAAGTGCACAGAATCGTGTGGAAATTATTTTGATTGAGATATTACTTTTCGAAGACAGAAAATATGTTTTCGTTTAAAAGAGTAGAGGCGCTCTGTACGTGATACCGATGTCTGAACCAAAAGGTTAACACTTTTTGGGCAAAGAATGATTCTTTTGTGATTCCTCAGGTTGAGAGAAGTTTTTATTTTTTATATATTTTTTTCTTTGTTAGTTGAATATTTTTCAGCCTGGCTGTTTGCACGCTGGAAAGGTCTGAATTCTAATTAGGACTTGAAGGGCTCTTGGCGAAACTTTAGGGTTTGGTCAAACATTTGTATTGCAATATGCAGTTATAAGAGTACACCAACTGGACGTTGAATTTAATAAACTTCCGCCAGCTAATAGAAATGTTAAGTTCGGTTAAGTGTTCGTACCGCTCTATAAAATTGTAAGAGAGTAGCGAGTGTCAAAGGGTTACAGATTTCGTTGCAAATGAACCATTTAAGCTCCTTAACCTACGTACCTAACCTTTATGAAAAAATTAAAAGATATTTCCAATTTTTTTTAACCAAAAACGAATCGCGAACTGGTGAAATGGTACAAAACTTTTTGTTTAACCAACAGGGGTTTACAAACGACGTTACTTTTGAGAAGTTTATCTACAAATTTTTTGATAACAATAGCCTATTCAAGCCAGAGGGCAAATCCGGTTTATTACCTGATGGCCGCGGAAATTCTCCAGTTCCGTACGGAACAACGGTGTATATTTAAAACTATACCGAGATCATCGATGGTACTTGTATCATCACTAATTAAATAACGACTCAAAAAGTTATGAATATTTTTTCAAGCTTAGAGTGAAAACTAAATCAAAGTATTGTGTTTGTAAAAAAGAAATGATTTACATGCAAGATTGTCCACTTCGCGATCAGTTAACAAAGGTGGCAAAGAGAATCGCGCAAATCACGGAAGTCGAACGGGATGAGCGCTAGGAACAGTGCACGCGATTACAATGCAGCCTCGTCGTCCCCTTAAAAGGGAAGAAGAAGCGAATAGAACAGAATAGAATAGAAGAGTATTCACAGGAGGATATAAACGCAGCAGTCATTCAGCTACTACTAGCGCGGACGACTTTTGCGAAACGCGCGTGAACTACTTCTGCCGTGGCGTGCCGTATATTCGCATTCCAAACTTTCTTAAGCAATTATGTCATAACCCATGCCCCCCTTTTTCCCGTCTTCCATATGCCGCTTGTCTGCGATCGTTCTCTTCCTCACTCTCTCTCTCTCTCTCTGTCTCCAAAGTTCCTTACGAATCTTGTAAGTTCCGAGAACACAGCTCTCGATGCACACGATCGATTCACAAAACAATTCGCGGTGTGCTGCTTCGGCCAGACGAGTATAATCGTTTCCATACACCGGGTGTCTAGTAAGTTTAGTTTAGAAGCGTAGTTTGAAACGATCAATTGCAAAGTAAATATCGACGAAGGAAATTTGTTTTAATCTGTTCGCGATTGATTGGGAGAAGAATTTGTAATGTGACGAATACTTATATAGGGGGTGTCTCTTGAATTTAGTTCGGGAGTGAAGTTTAAAACGATCAATTTCCCCGAAGTAGGTAAACATCGACGGAGGGAACTTTTTTTTAAGTTGTTTGCGGTTTATCGGGAAAAGAATTTGTAATGTAACGGGTGTCTTCTGAATTTAGTTAAAGAACGAAGTTTGAAACGGTTAATTTTCGTCAAATCAATGTTTTAACTTTTATTAAGAAACTTAACTAATTAAGAAAAAACAAGTGTAACGTGATGTGTATTTTACATATACCGGGTGTCATGTAAATATAGCTTGGAAGGTAATTTCGACGCAGCTAAGTTTTACTAAATATTGACAAAGAGAATTTCTAAAATATATTAAATATTTCTAAAAGGCAAAACAGTTTGTAATATGCAGGGTGTTCTATAAGTGGAGTTTGACAAAAGATACAAAGTAACTTATTTTTGTGAAGTAGTAACGGTTTGTAACAAATTTTCACGATCGATCAACACAAAAAATTCCCGACAAAAAACGTTCTTACAGTACACCCATGTATGTATTAGACGATTGCAAAAGTTCGTGCCCGATTTTCAAAGGAGGCGAGAACCTTATCGACTTCGGCACAGATGTTTCTTTCAGCGCAATGTTACGTTCCTATCGAAAGATACACCGCTTGTGTTTTATTTTCAAATAATCATTCGTTTCGTTCCATTTCAGTTTCAAACGAAATCTGCTTTTGCACACACCGATTGTGTTTTATTTCCAAATCGGGCACGAAATTTTGCAATTATCCAATACAAGGTATCACACAAGTATAGCAAGAGAAAATCTTTAGAAAAAATATTTTTCCCTTTATTGTTAGAATTATATCTTAACGAATATGTATTCTTTATGTATCGTTATATATGTACAAGTTGTTTCACAAGTATAATTTAAAGTAGCATTATCGAAACTGTCCATTTGTGGAATAATAAAAAGAATTTCCTCTTAATCCTGCAGACCGTGATGAAGAAATAATTATATCTTTTTCTTAGGTATTGAGGGCACAAAATAATGTTCCTATGTAACATTTTCTTCTTGAAAATTAAGTGATTTATTTCGATGAATTGCACTGCGCACGCGCCTGAAATCTCGCATGACAAAGATCGAACAATATCAGTCAAATATCAGATCGAACAATATCAGAATTGTATGATTGAACAGCTGGAACATGCGTAATATTGTTTTACCGAAGTCGAATAGCGTGCAACAGATAGTGAATCTCGCCGAATGCAAGTATATAGGACGTGAACAATCCTCGATCAGGAAAGTATTCGGGGATTATGTGTGTTAAGTTTTACTCCTTCCAATGGAAAGTACACTTGGCACAGATTTAATTTCGACGCCGGTATCGAACTATATGGTAAATAATGTCTACAAATTTTGTTTATTTTGTGAAAGAAAATGGAAATTATTTTTCCCGCTAAAATTTTAAATGAAAAACAAGAGATTGTTCCTTTTGTGTGAAAATTTTAGTTTATCTGCAATTAGAATTTTTTAAATTCCGTTGGAATCTTTTATAAGGGAGTTACTTAGCAAGCAATTTTAGAATTCGAAAAATTATTGAATATGAAAGTAAAATAGGTCGTTAATTGGATTGGGAAAATATATTTTAATATTAATTTTCAACAAATTAGTATCTCAAAATATTATTGCTGCAATAAGTAAGAGAAGGGTGTACATTTTATTAAGATATCAGAAAAGTATTTGTCCATTTCACAGATTTCGTAATAATTCAATATTTCACCTGGTTACGTTATCTCACCTATCAAAAAATAAAGTATTTTAAACAATACCTCAGTAATTGTTTACTTCTGTCTAATCCTACTTTCCACAACATTCTTCGATACACTAGATGTCTCGTTTAAAAAGCTCGAATTTCGACCTTCATAATGCAACAAAAAGATACACTAGCGCAAAGCTAATTACCACCTCACCGTATCACATGTCCACCCACCGTGCAACTTTCGTTTTTCCACCGAACGAACACTCTACCGAACACAGTATTTCAACACAATTAACTTTAGAATAATGAATCAATCTTCTTTCTATAGGAGAAGAAATTTTACATCCATCTTCTGCGTATATCAATTGATCAATGACACATATCGTCTTTCGAATGACGAAGTTGTGAAATTATCATTTTTGTGAATCTGAGCAAAATGCACGATTTCTTTTTTTTTTTTTACCATAGACGTATAATGTGCTAAATTTGTCTAATCGTTTGTTTGCAATTAGTGCAAAGATAAAACTGCAACTTCGTCGATACAGACGTTTAATTGTGATAGAAAATTTCGCAGTATACAGGGTGTCCTAGAAACTCCACCCAACTTAACGCTTGTGCGGAGTTTGTCAAGTTAAATAGTTTCAGAACAAACTCGTTCGTCGATTATCGCGGTGCGGTACATAAAGAATTCCTACCGACTGATCAAACGGTCAATAAATAATACTACACGGAAGTCACAAGATGTTTGTGTTATTCGATCTATAAAAAACAACTGATGGAATTTTGCACCACCATAAAACTCATGGTTCACACTTTGATCTTTGGTCGCGACTTTTTGGTCAAAAAACTCGACTAACGTCATGCTTCAAGCACCATATTCTCTTGACCAAACACCATTTGATTTTTTCTTCTTCCTCAGACTGAAACTTTCATTACAGAGACACTGTTTTGAGTTAAGGGGGTCTTCTAGTGTGACGGTTTCAAAAAATCGATTTTTATTTTCTTGCATATATCGAAGAATGTACTCCTGAAGTTTTATAGTTGTATTCAATAAAATAACGAAGTTATAGCTCGTTTAGTGTGACACATCAAGGGAGAATCTAAATTGCACTGAAAACTTTAAACGCGTTTTTCTCGGAACCATGTTTTCTGAAATGGTTGCCACGATCTGGCAAAAACTACCGAACCAATCGAACTCAAATTTTGCACATGTCTTTAGAACATGTGTGGCTATGGTCGGTAGTAGAATTATGCCAAAATATATATTTTTCTGATTTTTAGAGCCTCTGAAAGACGAAAAAAAGTCGAAAAAATCGAAACTTCGTATTCAAACTGCCGCCATTTTTTAAATTTTCAATATTTTTCTTTTATTCTACTACCGACTACAGCGACATGCATACTAAGTAAGAATCAATTGGATTTTTTTATTTCTGATCAGCAGAACAGCTCAAATCATGGCAACCATAGACCTACTTTTTTTTTCATGCTCCTGTTTGACGTGTTTCACAGCAGCCATATTTAATTATTTTTCAACAACAAAAATTTGTAACGATTCTTCAAGGACAATTAAATGCATAGGAATGAAGCTCATGTTAATAACTGTTACCGTATTTCTGTAATAAATTAGCAAAGAAGGCCTAAAAAGCGGCCTTCTCACTAGAAGACCCCCTTAATTGAGGTGATAAAACAAAATTCGCTAAATAAGTTAAAAGCCATCTTAGAAATCGAGTTCCAGCGATGCTATAAAAAATTGGAAGAATCGTTGGCATAAGTGTATTACAAACAATAGGGATTATTTCGAAGGCGACCAAACAGATATTGCTAAATAACTGAATAATTTGTATTTCGTTCAATTTGTCCTGGAACTTTTTTTATAGGTACAGCAGTACAAATTAATTGACAAGCTGGTTTTGTTCCCCGTTGAAGAATTAAATTTCTGCAGTTTTACAACGTTGTCGTTGGAACGACGATATACAAATGAAAGCATAATCAAAGTCGAACACCAAGAAATGAAACCGTATAATTAAAACGCGTACACTCTCTTATTGTTCCTTTTGATATGTAGGTCGATTGTTATCCATGCTTAGACGGATTGAACAACGGAGAAGAATAAAAAGAAGGGAAACACGATGGAAAGAAAAATCACGCTAATCGGGCGTTCGTTTCGCGAGAACGTTTATGTTTAATTTTCATTTAAAGTTAGCGGTGATCATTCAACACCGTTACGCGCGATCAGCCTTAACGCAAGATCGTATTTTCGTAATCGAGACCGTAATAGTCGGCCGCCTTTTTCCTGCGTCGACGCCTAATTATGTCAGCCCGACAGGAAGAAAGTCGCATCGTACGAATCGCAAAAACGCGAACCAGTTCGATCGGATATTCGCTTCTTTTGCGACGTCAAACGGGACGTGGGACACTAATAACCGTAATGGAAAATTATATTGCACGGACGTGTAGCATACAGGATGTCCCACCTAACATGACCATCTTAAATATCTCGCTTATATTCTATGACAGAAAGAAATGTCAGACGAGAACAATATTTGGTTCGAAGATTTAATTTAACAAGTGGTCAAGATAATGCGCCCCAACTTCATGTCAGTAAGTTGGTTTCACGATAAGAAGAAAAATTTGATTTTTCGGCAAGCTTTTGTATGACATTTTTGTCTTGATCATTTGTAGAGTCACTAAATTGATAGTATAACTTGAACAAGAATGATTTTACATGACAGTATAAACCAAAAATGTACTTGACCATTTTTAAAAAATGGGAAAAGAGATAATATATGAAATAATTTACGTAAATTGTGATAATAATTTTTTTATGAGTGGGAATGCACAGAAGATTATCTTTATTTTTAACCACGACATATCTTGCTTTTTATCTTTAGTACAATAGTCGATGTTTGAACAATTTAAATGATTTATGCCGTAGCTTCTGTAGCTTCTTCGCTTCGAAAAACCGGATTATCGTTGCATGCGAAGAAATTCGGAATGCACCAGGAATTTTTGAATGTCTTCGACAGTGTTTAAAACGTCGATGCAAAGTATGTATTGTTACAGAAGGAAATCATTTTCGTCAATTTTTTTAAGTAAGTTTTAAACATTCTTAGCATACTCCATCGTGATCGAAAAGTGTCTATATCTCGGAAAGGAAGAATTTTCAGACCTACGTTTACACGATCTGTTTTCATCCTTAGGAACAGTAGAATACGGTTTCAAAGTGTGGCCACCGATTTCCTTCTCACCCTATATATCAGATATTTTGAAGATTAAATATGTTCGCTGATGTTTAATGTCTAATTTTGCAAACTTTGTACTCCGTACATTTCGCAAATAAGTTTAATAATTATTTGGTAATTTGGGATTATGGACAAGTTCAGTTGAATATATTCTGCGTGTTAGGTTTTCTGTAGAAACGGTTTATGGCACGATCGACCGGGAACGGTTATTTTTGAGTTGAGGATTTTCGTTTATTGTTTGCACGGGTCTAATTACATCCTGCGAGGGTCACTAGAATTGCTTTGCTAGATTTTTAGTAATTTGTGTCCCTCAACAGCCTACGAACATACCATAAACCACGAATTTCCGAACGGCACATCTGTATGTAACGGTCCGCTTGCCGATTAGTCACCCGGAGGAAATTCCAGATTTTTGGGACTATCCGCCCACCCCTCGCGACCGTCTCCCACCCTTCCAAGGTGACAGCGCGCTAAGGGCGCACTGGAAGGGCGGCAAAGACGATATTAGACATGCTGACTGGTAAATGCAATCGTTAACCATTAACCAATCAGCGTGTCCCAACGAAAATCCCTCTCACGGACGTCCGAGACGCGACGTCGGAGAGTTGAGTCGTCGAATAGTCGTTCAACCACCACGAACAAGGAGAACCAAGGAGCAATCATTTGGGTGGTCCTTCGAACTAGTATGTAGACGGCACAACATCGTGCAAACATCCACAAAGCTCGAAAGTTCATCGCCACAACAACGGGCATTAACACTGCGTAATAGAATAAGTTACAGTTACATACTTTCGTGAGTACCTACATTAAATAGGTAAAATAACGTAATTTACAATGGTATAAATCAACTGTCACAATTTAGTGGAATTGTTTTTAGAATAAAGTTTGAATAAAATCTGATTTATACGTCGCTGGTTGGCATTGATAATGGCATAACTCAAAAAACGTCAATTTTGATTTTTTTGCACAGATACACTACCGGCCAAAAGTTTAGAATCACCTCCCACTCGAGTAATCATTTGCACCACGTCAATAGATTTGAAGTTTATCTCAATTCTACATTTATCAATTTATCTCATCTCACTTGACTCGAATGATAAAAAATTCTCAAAGTCGCTGACTTTTTTCTGGAAATTTTTGTGTAAATTGCAATGCTCAGTGATTCCAAACTTTTACCCGGTAGTGTATGTAGATTCCATAGATACAGTATTTTTATCATCTAAAACGGTACATTTCTAACTTGATTAGTTTCTTACCAGAGAGCAGATCAGATTATACGATCAGTATTCAGCTATTAATCAAATGCAAATTTTAAACTGCTTTTCCTGTAAAATTTACATTTTTCAAGTTATGCCACTAACAATGTCAAGCAGCGACGCGCTCATGGAATATTGAAATACCTACTAGAAGGAAAGTTAATACTCTAGGGTCAAAATTATCTCAATTCGTATCTAAGATAACTACTGATATTTTAATTTCTCTATTTCTTTCATGTGTAATTTTCTAGATTCGAAAATTAATCATAAAGTACTATAACCTACCTTTAACTATCCATCAACAGATGCTTCAAAACCTTAAAAAATAAGAAGAGTAACAAAGTAGTACATCTATCAGACATTTCAAGACAAAAGAAAAATTACAGAATAAATACAATGATAAGTGCAGATGGAAAAGCATGCAACAATGACACACGAAAAGATAGCGAGGAGCATACGAATTTGGATTGTATTACATAAACTCTGCGTTAATTAACCGATTAAAAAAAATTATATCACTATATCACGTTACTGTTACTATTGTTTCAGGTTAATCCTTCGAAACCTGAAATTTCCTCGACTTTCATTTAACAATTAATATCTGAAAGAAAGAAACGAAATATTTTTCACCGAGTTTAATTACTGAAAATTTGCACATTTGAAGGGTGAAAAGTGTGAGTGAACGCCAGTGCTCATCTAAGGGTTAAATAAAACAGAAACATGTTGCTCACCAAGCGCGAAAAGGAAAATATACCGAAAAGATGCTTTTTGACATTTTATATCGTCTACTACGAATTCAAGAGAGATAAACAGGAAAATGGATTCTCGACAGGAAGTTCACTAGCAGCGACCGTCAAGTTTGGGACATGTATAATTTACGGGTAGTGAGCACGCCTTTAAACTCCGTGGAAGCTCGTGCAGTCGACGGAATCAACGTCACTGCGTTCTGGTGGCAAAAAAATTCTGGTGAAATGGCGGTTTTAGGGACTGAAAAATTGAAACTACCATGATGGCATTGGTTTTTTGACGACCGTTACGGATACTAATTATCTACCGTTCACGGATCGTAAATCCCTCTGTTTCTTGGTAGTAAATGAAATAGTTCTGTATTCCTTGGAAGATCGAGTTGCCATGGTTTTTAACGCAGCTGGATTTTTTTGGTATTTAATGAATAAATTCGTAAGTCGAGTGTAAGTATCATATTTGTAGGATATTTTATCACTTGAACATTCAAGTTAGTGAAAATTAATTATTCGTCCAAGAATAGCAAATTACAACAAATGTTTTTTCTTAAAATTTCAAATACTTATTAATGTTTTTTAAGTTGATATTGATTATTTAGTACTGACATTTATTTATGTGCTTTATTACTGCGGTACAATAGCCTATGAAGAAATAAACACAGTTGCATGTGTGTGTACATCGTGTTGATTCTCAAACGATGTAATAATTGTTCAGTTACGTATTACAGTACCGAACTTTGTTAAATTTTACAACAAATGCAAGGATTACTCATATACTATTTGTCTGTCTGATATTTATGAGAAGAGAATTCTAAGCACCATATTGATAAAGAACATTCCAATGGGACGCGTGCCAATCTTCAGGTACACCCACATTCCTGAACCACTGGTCATCCAAAGGCATTCACACCTGTAACAATGATTATGAAAGTAGTGTAAGTGAAAAGTCTGGAAAAATCGAGTTCACCACCAGTTTCGTGTCACGAGAAATTGTTGATATTTAATAGTTTCATAAGAATCGGCAAAACAAGTAAACTTTGCACAAACCATATAAAACAACCCAGGAGCATTTGAACTATGTTTCAACATATTTTAGAAAAATATCATTAAAATTAAAAAGACTACCAAAAAGGACATTTCGTTAAAAAAATTTGAAGAAACCACCACCTGAGCCTTCAACAATGATATAAAAGACCATATCGGAACACAAACAAGTTAAACTTAAAAAGAAACAAGGACCACCAAATTTCATAGTCTCGCAAATAAACATCTAACTGAACGTGTAAATTTTCACTTTTTGAGTAAAGAAGTGAGCTGAATGTAACTAAAGGAAGTGGGAACAATAAAAGCTTCTCTTATAGTTAAATTTAAGTCTGAAGTAAAGACAGATGTCTGCAAGGAAATTTCAAGAATTGTGATCTCCAGAATATACTCATACACACTCTGTCCCAAAAATAACCGGAATGGCTCTAGTTTAGCGAAAGTAGTTGTGCCATCTGTTAGTCGGAGATTGATTTATGAATCGTCAACGTTTTTTTACTAACCTGTAAAAATTTCATGACATTTCGTTCATTAGTAGCCAAGAAGCATTTTAGTGATAGTAGTTTGTGTACATCGGTCGAAAAATGAATAAAGAACAAAGAATCAACATTAAGTTCTGTGTTAAGAACGGTATAGGTGCTAAGAAAACGCTTCAGATGCTTAAAATCGCTTATGGAGATAATTGTTTATCACAAACACAAGTTTTTGAGTGGCATCGACGATTTAGAGAGGGCAGAGAGGATGTGGATGACGATAAACGTTCAGGCCGATCAATTGAGACGATGACCGCAGAAAACAGTGCGTGATTTCGTAAAAATTACGAAAAAATCTTCAGTGAGATTCATGGAAATGGAACTTGAAATACCCAAGACGGCGTTTGGTAGGCCGTGTTCGTCGCGTTCGCCCTGAATATCGAGAACCCGGCAGATAATGCACCTACTCATCGTTCGTTAATTGTCACTGATTTTTTGACCAAACATCTCATTCTTTTGCTTCAACATCCCCCGTATTCACCCGATTTGGCTCCCTGTGACTATTTTCTATTCCCGAAGCTGCATTTGGCGATGAAAGGAAATCGTTTTGCACCAATTGAAGACATTCAACGGCCAACGACGATGTCGCGTCGCGTCGCGTGTCTGATCGTTTCAGACTGTTCGCGTTACGACTTATTACCCGCCAAACTAATCTTGGGTAACTAGTTTAAATCTACCTTGCTCGAACGTTAGCAAAACGTAGAGTGCGTCACGAACGATTGACGACTTTGTGTCTAAGACTCGATTTGGACTTGAAACGGCTGGAGAGATTGTCTTGTTCGCACGAGTGACTGTTTGCGAATTGTCTCTCGAGTCTTCAGGACTACCTGGTTTATGACACGTCTTCGGTTATTGAGGACGCGGATAAGTCGAAATTCTAAGGGCATTGTTCTGTAAGAAATTACTTATTTTTTCGCGGAGCTACGAAGCGTCTTTGTTCTCAAAAATAACCTTCTCGTGCGAGCGTGCCATAAACTCGGTCAACGAAGACCCCATGCGTTCCGTACCTGCGCGACGGAACAGACGAGCAATCTTAACACCATTCCAGTCAGCGATATAAAAAAGTCGTTTAATGCACTTCTCGAACGCGCGAATCGCTGTATTTCTGCTGAGGGAGAATATTTCGAATAAACAAAATGATTTTTGTCAAGATTTTTTAACTATTTTTGTTTCTGTATAGCCATTCCGGTTATTTTTGGGAAAGAGGGTGTAGTATTGGCATAAGAGGGACGATATGTAAAACCGTAACAGCACAGTAACGAAAAAAGAAAGACAAATTTCACCCGTTTAACAAAAAACACCCTGTACATACAAACTATGTAGGAGTATCGAAGCTTCCTATTTAAATTCTACATCTATCTATGCGAAATAAAAAGAGATATATTTTATGAAAATATCATTAGAATTAAAAAAGAACTACTTACAAATAAATTCTATTAAAAAAACACGCACAGAAATAGTACAAGAATCATCCTCATAAGTACCCAGTAATGACATACCGGGTGTTCCAATTTTTTTCCAGCCGAATTTTGTGTGATTAAGAAAAAAATGTTATATAAACACAGGTCATTTGAAGCTTTATGAAACATTTATAGCAGAAGTACTAAATATGAAGGGAACGGTAACGAACTTCCAGTTACTATCATATGAGACAAAAGTTGCACAAAGTTAACGCCGTTAACGACTTAGATGTAAATATCGCTGATCTATTCCTATTTTGTGTCATAGTAACTGCAAGTCCGTTGCTGTTCCCTTCGTATATAGTATTTTTGTTATAAATATTTGACAAAGCTTCATAATATTCTTTTCTTATTTACAGTCTGTTCCACAAGAGCGTGGACGCGATATCTCTGTGAAAATTAATTCTTTCTGTAAAAACTTTTATATACATCGAAACTACGTCTAATAAACTAATACGCACTTAATTAACAGTGTGTCCAATCTCCACCATTAGCGATCATTGCTTGACAACGTCTGGGTATACTTTCGACCAATTTCTTGGTATATGAGAGTGGTAGAGACCTCCATGTTTCTCGAATGGATGTTTAACACGTCTTTGGACAATTGGATTTTCATAAACAGACCAGGCACATCTGATACTTCAAGCCGAAAAAGATGCTTCATCGCTGAATACACCACTCCAATCGCGATCAACCTTTTTCGTGTGCCCACGCCAGCCGACTTTCGTCGTGCTTCCTTGAAAGCAACGGTTTCGATAATGTACTGCTCCATCAAACATTATTTTCTGTCAAGCGACGTTTTAATGTCAAAATCCCTATATTTATGTCCTTTTTACCAAAAAAGCTTGCCCTTTACGCAAGCAAAATGTTGGATTCCTTGAAAATAGCCGGAAGATCACTTTATCTTCCCTTTTCGTGGTACCGCGCTTTGAATCTCGATCAGGGAGGTCATCGACACATTCAGTTTCTTTATATCGTTGTATCTACTTATTAACGAATTCACGAGATTAATGCATATATTTTGCTGCATTTTTAACGCACATTTTTGGTTCTTTCGAGTGATAACACAAGAAGACTGCCCCGAAACGTTTAGCGTACACGGTACTCATCTCGAAAAGGTCCGTATTTCTCAGTAACAAAAACGATACTAAGAGATTTAAAGCTAATGCGTATTAGAGGGAACTTCATATTTTTATGCTAACACAATCTCTCCCTCATTTGACCTCAAGTTTCGAAAATATCGCGTCCACGCTTTTGTGGAACAGACTGTATACCCGTAGAACGTACTGTCAAGGTTTGATTAGAAGAAACTGGGACACCCTGTATAGGACTATAAGAGAACAGTAACAAAGAAACAAGACAAATTGCCACCACGTTTAACAGTCTCGTAAAAGACACCTATTTAGCAACGAACAACCTGTACAAACAAACAAACAAACCAAAAGCATCAGTGCGGGACTTACACATGACCCTTGATTACATAGACTTCCGACAAAACAGCTCGAAACTCAGAGGACACGCGCCGCAACTTTCCACGACAGCAGCTGGAAAGCCCGCGCCGATTCGAAGCAGCACGAGGTCTCTGTGTTTCGTGGCAAGTAATAGTGAAGTCGATTCACGGAATAAGAAGGGTCAGCCGAAGCCTACTTTCTTCCTCTTTCTTGTCTCGAAGAGGGGAACGTCGCGACGAACGCGCTGCTGACTGACTGGCCTGTCAACGCCAGTTCGCGCCAGTCCTGCGGACCCACTCGACGAATCTCGATGGAACCGTGTCTTCGATTCTTGTGAGCACGCGACTCGTTCGATAGAGTTTCACGTTCGGTGAAGTTTTACGAAAGTTCGTTCTTCGACGACGACTGAAAGTTTCCTTTTTTTTCTTTCTTTCTGCTCGGTGGAATTTTACGAGAAATTTTTATCGATAAATCGACTCCCCTGTGCATTGAAAGAGGAGAGTTTGGGTGGCTAGTTCGTCAGACTGCGAGGTGGACCACGAGACCCTCGAATCGAGTAAGTATCTTTTACATCCAACGTTCGATCCCACGTTGAAACTCCACCGCGCCGAAGTTGGTCCTATTCAGACTGCCACGGAAAAGTTTCTTACTGAATTTTCCGGGAGGTTAGTTTAATGGACGATGCTGCGTGGCGACTGATAAATTTTTGTATTAATTTGGTGAAGACAGATAGCTTTAAGATAATGTTAAATAGATATTCAAAATTTTGCGTTAATTAATGTGTTGATTTTTGAGTTACTAGTACCACTTGTTAGTTTGTTTAATAATGTTTCCATTTTTCAATAAGTGTTTTACAAAATCAACTAAATGACAATTTTAACTCTACATTTTTGAAGAAGATTTCTTTCGAGTAGATATAGAAACAGAAATGTATAATATAATTTAAGAATAGTACGTCTGCAATTTTTCTCAACTATAAAGTGTCTTAAATAGCTAACATTTACAAGATTTACAAGATTAAGTGAAATATTCCCGGTCACTGTCTACTAGCTTTTACTTAAATAATGAATGAACGCCACGACAAAAGAACCCATTTGTGAATATCGTCCACGTTTTGAAAAGGCATCTAACACGAAGAGTGCTGCATTGATCTAAATAAAAGAGCACTGTTAAGTTTTAAAATTTTCTAAATATAAAATTTGAGAATTTGTAGATTGCAGTAATACCTTAATAGGGAATAACAAAGATTTGAGCTTTCCATCTGAGCTCCATTATCATACGTTTCATGACACCAGCTGTACGTGGTCGCTTGTTATAGTGCAGTAACACGACTGGACGCGACGTCTCTTACCTTTTCTCTTCTAAAGTTGCGTTTAAACGGATTTAAGCGATTACCATATTGCTCTACATCGGCAGTTTCATTTTATTTTGGAAGTTCGTAACGAAATGACATAAAATAAAAAAATTTCTGCTTTGCTTACATTTAGAGCATAACCGAACATGATATTTGTGGTAATATGATAATAGTGAATAATAAATATAATTCATTTCGAAAACGAATTCGTAAAATTCACCGCTTTTTATTTTAAACACAAGATCCTCCAATGTTTGACAATGTTTCTATTCAACTAAAGGCACAAAACTGTTTCCAAGCGTTTCACGAATCTAATGTAAAAATATAATCCTACCTATTCGAGATTTCCAGTCTTCTAATCACTTTACGTGAACGTAAAGCCACACTGGTTGAAGTCTCAAATTCACAAACGAGTCACCGGGCCAATAAACCCGAACTACCTGTAGCGCGTGAGCTAAATATTGAATGAACTGAATTGAAACATCATGCCTGCTCTTAAATAACCCATGTAACTCGTAAATATTCGAAGATTCGTCGACAATCCTCGTAGCGGTGTCATAGCCCATGCGTCGAAGTGGCTGAAATGTGTCAAATGGTGGAAAATTCAGCTAAACGTAGAGAATTCTAGAGTTCCGTAGCAAACAGTGCATGAAAATCAGTTAAATGCACGTAAATCGAGGGAATTTTTATTTCATTGGATTTTTGATGTTATTACTAGCTTAATATCATCGCTGAAAATATTTGCTTCAACCACTTTCCCCGAAAATTGTTCACTTCGTTGAAATAAAATATTTTGATTATTCAGGAATGTGATTCATTAAAGAATATCGACATTTCGTTTCAGTTGGTGACTTTTTATTAATTATTCGGAGTATGATGTATCGCAGTTGTGCACATTAATACGTAACTGTTTAAACGGTGTTTAATCCTTTCGAGTAAAGAGGTAATTCCAGCTACTTAGTTTTAACAGTGGAATATTATTTTCAAGTACTCTACAAAGACAAATTCATAAAATTCACTGCTTTTTATTTAAAACCCAAGATTCTTCAATTTTGAAACAATACTCGCCAATTCAACGAAAGGCGCAAAATTGTTTTCGAGAATTGACGAAATAATTTTCCAAATTTCACTTAAATTATCTCGAACACTCCGTGATTCGTCATAATGTAACTTTCAAGCATCCCAAATTAACCCTTTAGAAACCCGAACGGAATCACTTGACCCTAGAAATGGAAAACAAAAAGAGAAAGAAAAAAATGGTGAATCATTTCATACGCAAGCTTTCAAAATACATCGACGACCCAGTTTGACTAAATCATTCTCCAATTACTTTCATCCGCGTGTTCTCCTTTGAATAACCAATTTAATTTGCAACTCCATTACTTTCCTGAACTCTACACTGGCAATTGAAAGTCCCGTTGCCAATCACGCTCGTCCATTACGAATCGAAACTATTCGATTTTTCTCCCTTTTTGCTCGAAATCCTAGCGAACCCGTTTATCTGGCGTGGTAATAAGCTTGTCGAGGAGTTGCAATCACGTTCATCAATTTGTCGCGGTGGCGAGAAATGTTGAAACACTTTCAGAGCGGACCAACGTCCGCGGAAACCGGAGAAATATGCACGTATCTAGCGCTCGAGCCTCGAGGTCTAACACACTTCCACGGAGTTTTCTCTCGGATGCGATTAAGAAAAATCGCTCGCGTCGTGGAACTGGATCGGCGCACGATTCCTCGACTTCGTGGATATCGGAATTCACGTTTCTTTTCCGTTCTTCCTTTTCTTTCCTTCGTGGAAAGCTCTTCGTTTCCGGAGACGTTTGAAATGTATTTCTTCCTCTCATACTGGTTCTTCATAATTTCTTCTTGTTTCGTTAAGAAGCAGTAATTTTATAAGAGTACTGCGTGTTAATATTCAACGCGAATCTTTCTGTGTATTGCAAAGTTCAAAGTGTTCGCTGTTTGAATGCTGGATTTGTTCTATATACTACAATGTCAGAGATTGTACTGTCTATTACAAGGTCCGATTTTATGCTATAACTGGAAGAGCGCTTTCCGACCAAGTTAACACTTTGACGAAACGTGACTTTGCTGGGCAAGCGTTTGTCGGCCGGCATCACGCCGACGTGACTTAATTTCTTTTTTTCTTCTTTTTGGCTGTAAAACATAAATCATTTGTATTCGGTGTATTTTTCTCAGAACATGTATCGTAATTACACTCTGAAAGACTAAGCGAAAAGTGCCGGCGATACGATCTAGGCGAGAGTCGCCGGCGCGGCGCGGCGGTAGGAACGAGTCTACGAGTGAAATGTGCGGACGTCAAAGTGTTAAAAATGCGTTCCCTCCATCGTCGCAAAATCCTCCTTCCAAGTCGTATCTTGAAAGGAAATGCAGAATAGTGGGATCTACGATTGTCTAATTAAAGACTGGGGCGGGCCAAATATTTCGTCCGGTAAACAAGACCTGCAGGACGTCGCGCAAAGATCCCTTATTTCGGGAAACCGGCTCATAAATTCTATATGTGTATTTAAGTCCCTAATTTCAATTACCGGGCAATCTTCCGAGAAAAAAATGTTTTGCTTTTCCAGCCAGATCCAAGTTCTTTGGAAAATACTAGGGGTTCTCGACTTATTCGGCTAATTAGCAAATTTAGTAACTAAGGTAATTATTAATATTTTAATTTTTGTATTTTCTTAAGGTGATTCAAATCGTTCATTAATAAAGCTTACGAAAAAGATTACAAATATATAATTTTTCATTTGAACAATTTTCCGTCGAGGTAACACCATGCACCGCAATTTACCCTGATTCGTCACACTTTGACCTCACATAATTTGTTCCATTACCACATTGCACTGTTTATTACGATTCAGTACTCCAAAGTACCCTCTGACCATCGCACGAAATACCATTTCGCCTGCGATAAATTCAAATTTAACTCGACCATCGAATTCCCAATCGTGGCAGCGTTGAAAGCGGCAAGTTGGAAGCGTAATGGGCAAGAATTGGCTCGGAAGCGGCGGACACGTTCACCGGACATTACAAATTGCACCGTGGTACCGTATAAATGTCTTCGGGATTGCCATTAGAAACCGCCAGATTCCACGTGAGTGGCTGGAAAGTGCAATATAACCGGATCCATGGAAGACCCGCGTTATGTACGGCGATACTTCGCGACAAGTGGCCCCCTGTGGATGACGACCAGGTTCAGGGAACAATTGACATAAGTGAGACGAAGGGGTACCGTTTCGAACGAAAAATTACCAGACGATCCAAGATGCACGTATACAGGATGTACGAAATGCATTTGGGAGGGAGTGGTTGGCGCAGCGCGCAAAGCCTTGGCTTGCTAACCCGAAGGTCCCAGGTTCGATACCCGGTTGGATCTCTCAATATTTTGTGGATCCACAGACGGCCTGGATGAGGGTCCAGGTTCGTCACTGCACGTGGACTTGGCGGAGGTCGAGTCGGGTTACGGCCCCCGATTCGGCCTGCACCTGTGAGCGCAGATCGGGAGGTGGCGAAAGCCATTTGGCGCGGAGGGGCCCCGGTAGTGTTCGCTCCGCGAGATCCCGGGGTCCCCTCTAAGGCGTCTGAGGAGGGCCGTCGTGGTGGTTTAGTGGGTAAAAATCCCACACTATCGTCTCCCACCCCTCAGGGGAGGCAGCGTCTTTTGAAGATTCCCACCACGTTAAAAAAAAAAGACGATCCAAGATGCACGTATGCAGGATGTACGAAATGCATTTGGAGCTGTTCGATCACGCATGGGATCTATTAATGCACAAACCTGAGCGGCATTCTTCAATACCTGGTCAACTACTAAAGTTCGTATCGCGCAAGGGATACTATTCTTGTTGCAAAATCACACTTGGAATTCTAGGCATTTGCTGAATGTCCAAATATGTACAGTTCTTCTTAATTTATAAATTATTCTGAAGCGTGGGTGTTAACATCTTTCACGAATCCTTCTTAATCGTGATCGTCCTCAAGTCTCCAAGTTGGCAGGGTGGTGGTATGATGTGGCGGGAGAGTCAGGCCCAAGGGGTAAGAGCTCCTAACGGGACTCGTCCTTACGTAGTCCTTTAGCGGCTTTACGGCACGTCAGTTAATATTCAGTGTTCATGAGTGGGCACCAGAAGGACGTGCAGTCTGCAGAAACGTAGAATTTCTGCGTCTATAAAGCACCTTCTAGGCCTCGACCTCAGTTAAAAGGCAAATTTAATTGAAAAGGTTTTTCTAGAGGAAGATGCACTCAAAAATAGCAGATTGGCGCCCGCGTCGTAAAGCCATTATTCTACATAGTTGCCTTGGGACGCAACAGAAGCTTTGAATTTAAATTTGAAACAGAAAATTGAATTCTATAGGATGCTAGGTTATGACGGGTTTATGTGATGTTTAGTTAATTGAAATTAAATGGAAGGTGAAGAATGAAGATCGTTATAAAATTATGATCGAATTCTTATTAAAGAATTGCAGTTTAGTATTTATGGGGAAAAAATTGAAGGATTTTAAACTGCAACGTTTCAAGTATGAGAAAAATTTAAGAGAGCTGTTTTAATTAATTATCGCGCAATTATCGTTCAGGAAGATGATGTACGTAATAAATTAAATGTGCAAATGCGCAGTTTGAGCATCTACTGGTACAAGATAATTTCTAAATGATAACTTTTATTTTTTAAATTTGTTGTTTGTAAATTGCATTATTATTATAGAAAATGCAATCAAATATACACAAAGGATATGTATATTTCTGTAACAAAAATAGTGAAGAGTATTGTAATTACTGTACAATTCGGTAATTTGTAAGTAACAGATTGTAAATTATTAATTTCAATTATATAATAATAAATAGTTAAATTATACTGTATCTACGATAATCTTAACTATTTTCATCATAAAAACATAATACTTCGTACATATGATCAAATTTAGTAGGCTTTTTAAATTTATATTTGTGGGTAATATAATTATACCAACAATAAATAACCAGGTTTCTCAAAAAGGGTGCAGGTGACTTATATTAGGTCGTTCCATAAGTTCGTGCCGAGAACGAAAAATAATTTAAGGAAAATTCAAGGAAATACTACAGCGACGACATAATGGTATTACTAAAAAAATAGAAAAAAGTTGTGGAATGAGAAGGCGCTTACGTTTTTTTTTTTTTTTTTGTCAAATGTAAAGGTTCGTTGGAAACATCGATCTGAATTTTTAAATTCGGCACGAACTTATGGGATGACCTAATACATACGTATAACATGGCAACCTAAGAGTTAACGCAAGTTTTTCGTACTAATTTTCTATGGTGCTGGTTTTTATACAATTTTGGCGTGGTTTGTGAAATATTTTGACTATAAAAAAAACATCTTACGTCATAGAGTAAATATAGTTTCTTTTTAATTTAATACGTCACATTTCATCTTTTACAAGGTTAAATTTTTCATTACAATGATCCTCAATAGTGATTTAACGGAGAATGCCCTATTGATACGTCAAATTTCAAATAAACGAATACGAACGCGTTTATGTGTAAAATTGTGCATTCATTTTGTCGCGTATTAATTGCGAAAATTGTTAAACGATGTTCGACATCGAAACGCAATTGAATGTGGTATACTCGGTTCGAACGTGATAGAAGGAATCCAACGCGAAAATAGAACAGAAGATATTCAAATTAAGAGTGAAATACATCCAACCTGAAATGCTTCACTTGCTATTTACAAGCCATTAAACAGTCTTCCATATCAGAGCCTGCGATTAACTAATTTATCCGCCATTAAATTAGATCAGATTTCGAATTAAGAAATTCAACAGAGCAATAAATGAAAGTAATCGTAAAACCATCTGGAATTTCAAAGCACGCAATTAGATCACTTAATGGAGTAACAAGATTTTCATAATAAGAATAAAAATATAGGTAACATATTCACTACGGGAACTATTAAACTTAAAATTACACTAGTAACTCGTTTGGACCAGCCTTGTAAATTTCAAACAGATCTATTATAGTTCATTATAGTTATATAGAACAATGAAATAAAGTAAACCAATTTTTAATAATAAAAAACGTCAGAAGAAAGATTACTTTCTTCCGAACCAAATTTTTCCATTTCTCTCGCACGAGATCCACAATGGTACCAAAAATGAAAAATGAAGAGCAGAAGAATAAAAAGATTCATGAAAAAATTCATGTCGCGTATCGTGCAAGTCGAACCAGTTCGACATCTACGGTAATCGAAAATATAGGGAGGTGGGGTTTGGTGATAAAACGGGAATAGACACTCCGGTATTTACAGGCGGCATGTAAATCGTGGCAATTTATTCAG
Organism: Habropoda laboriosa; assembly: GCF_001263275.1. Classification (NCBI taxonomy): domain Eukaryota; kingdom Metazoa; phylum Arthropoda; class Insecta; order Hymenoptera; family Apidae; genus Habropoda; species Habropoda laboriosa. The sequence continues at coordinate 196,253 of NW_017100478.1, read as the reverse complement.
TGCCGGTGGCGGAAGAAAAATAGTAAGAACAAAATGAAGCGGAAGTTCGACGAACGAATTCACGGGCGGTGGCTCGATAATGTTACAGTTTATGTCGTAAATAATACAAGCAGACCGGAAGAACTGCTCTCCATTTTGCTTCGTATGGTCATCTAGATTGAATTGATAAGCGTGTTACACATTTTGACTTCTTGCTTGTCGTCGCGTGTCAGTTTAAGTGACACGAAAGTATTTGTACGACGCACCGTACAACGCGTCATTTTATTTTAACCTCTTTTTTGAATTGGACACGCTGGAATCTCTCAGAAAGGATTGAAGCTATCGAAACAATGTCCTTGAACAAGCTTGTTGGTATAATTGAGGACATAATATGATACAAATAGTTCTTTTGCAGGTGAAGTAATTTCATGGTCAAGTTTAATTTTTTTAAATGGAACGCTATAATTTTTCCATAATACGATCATTTTCGTTTTATAAAAAATCGTAGTGGAGAATCGGGGAGTCAGATCAATATGTGTCATACGTTCTTGGCCAGAGGTTTTCCACGACACTTTGCAATACCAAGATACGCTCTTTTTCACAATCAGTGTGCTTATTAAT
>NW_017100478.1:194454-195596 GCF_001263275.1 Habropoda laboriosa | reverse complement strand
AGTTCAACGAGCTGCCAACAAAGTCATTTCCTTTCATGGAAGGTCGTAAAATTGCGAAAAACCGGGAGCCGAACCATCGTTCGTTCCTCACTGTCGCGTGTGTCTGTTTTATCAAAGGAAATGACTTTGTTCGCACCTCGTTGGACTCGTCTTAACATACACTATCATATTATGTATAAAAGAATATAGCATTCCATTCAAAAAAATGAAACTGACTTTGAAATCTCCCCCACCATACCCGGTACAAAAAAAATATTTATACCACATAATGTCCCCCTTCGTACCAAACAACTTTTGTTAAAACATTTTTTCCCTAACATCACTTCTTTAAAAGATATTTCGCTGTATTGAGATAAAACAGACACCCTGTATATGTCTCAGAGAGACAACAGTAAAAAACCTAATTTGTTGTAGTTTCATAGCTATAACACATCTTATTACAAGAAAAATAAACTTAGGATACGATAAAACGAAATTGTTGCAGTAACTAATCTAATTAGCTATACGTAGGCTCCCCTCTATTTTCAATAAACTCAATCATTCACGCATACACATACCGTGAAACTGTAGCTGTGTAGCTCGTAGAAACACACTTCTCGTTTGATTTTTCTCCCAAGTATGCAGCGGCATTTAATTCACACGAACGAATATGCTAAGTACGTAAATTGATTCGAAATCCACGCACAATCGAAACCGCTTTATTCGAGGAAGCACTGAATTTTCTACAAGACTAGGATAGCACGGTACACACGTCGTTCGTCGACGCACTCGTACGGTAGGCCCGTAAGCACTAACTGCGTACGTGACGATCTTCCCGATTTCTGCTCCCTGTACACGAAGCATTTCTGGGAAAAATCCTAGTCGTGTTAGTGACCCTCAAGTATGTACTTGGACCTAGTCAACCTCACGTACCAAAACATTGAGCGAGGCTCGCGATGTTTTTTGCTAGTGAAACATGAGAAACTCGAGCAAAACATAAGAAATTCGAGCTGAACATAAGAAACTTGAGCCAGAGTCGTTGTCTGTATTATATCGAACTAAACACGAAGCTACGTGCCATTTTGAAAGTAAAACTATCGCGAGTTGCTCTCGAGAGTATCTCTCGCGGGTGGACACTGCCCCTGAGCTTGACTGTTCGAGAG
>NW_017100478.1:188493-194064 GCF_001263275.1 Habropoda laboriosa | reverse complement strand
CGCCACGCACGTGGTCTTAATACAATACAATACGCCATACTTTTTTTCGCTCGACGCATGCGCCGCTCCCAACGCCACTTGGGGGACGCATGCGCGATCGCGGCTCGGCGGACGCACGCCGATCACGGTAAAAAGACGCGCCCCTTTTAAATTCAAACCGTTACACTGTACAGATTCTCTGTAAAAAAACAATGGAAAGTGAGGAATTAATTTTTTTTAATATTTTATTTTGAAAATTCGTAGGATAGTGCATTTTACCATCTGAACGATATAAGCGCAAAGCATTGTATGTTCTCATAATTGTATGATTATTAATGTTAGTAATATAGTAATTTGGTTTTTATTATTCGTTCTATAGTACATTTACGATTTATTTGAGCTGTTTGTGTTAGTCAACATATGATAATAGTTCTTGAAAACTGGGGTTCATATTAAAAAATTCTATTCTACACACTTTTAATCTACTTTTGCGCCATGAAGAGTGTGGTCTTCATACATGGCAGATTTGTGTAACATTTTATTATATCTAAGTTCCACTGTACATCTATGGACTCTTATTCTGCCAATTGTGTACACTTTACATCAAATTGGTCTATTTTCAACTTTCATCCTGATTATATCCTTTAGTGAATAATTTCTAGACCTGAGAACACGTGAAATCCCCCTTGAGATTGCCCTAAACAGAATTGTCCATGATATTTCGTACTAAATAAATCCAAGCAGCAAAGTTAAACTCTAGAGCTTCAGTTTCTTTCATTTTGTTCTCGTTATTGTAGCTCAGAAATATACAACTCGACTGGTCTTGCATGCAAGGGAAACATATTAATGAACACGATTTATTCTCATATTACAGAAACATGTAGATTTATTAATTAGATAATATTACATTATCATACATATAGATAATATAACATTTTAGACAATCAATAGAACAAAATAGTCTTTTGTTCATCCTCTTATACGAGCTCTATTAAAATACATTGTTAACAGCAGTAATAGTCTAATCGTTTTGTTTATTAAAGCTGCACACTCTTTACAAACACCTCGCCATTAAATTTGCACTATTGTGAACGAGCAGGCAAGGATGATTATGAGAAACGATAATGAAAAGAATGGAATTAATCGTGGGAATAAGCGAGACACATAATTTCGTTTAATTTAACTTTCACTGCTGGAAAATAGCGAAGACTGTTCTGGAAAAGAAGCATACACTAGCATTGCCAGAATTGCACGCTATATCTTGCATTGTTTGGTCCTTTCGCTTAATATTCCTTCTTTGTGGAATTTAATGCACGTTTTTATAGCGATCTGCCAGCTTCTTTAACATATTTGCGAAGAAAGTTTAGGTGAACATTTGCTGTAACCACAGTTCATTTTTTTTCTAGAAGAATTATTTCGTTACAGTGTTCAGAAAGTGGTACATAACTTTTACTCTTAGAGTAGCAAGTTTTAGTAAAAATGATTAAAGGATAAATCAAGTTTTTTGCTATGAAAAGATGTTCACATATCGTACATATCGTATCGTACACATATTTTAAAATTCAACAAATTAAAAAATGTCTTTTTCCCTTCTTTTTCATCGTTATAAGATTGAAATCATATACATTGTCATTCCAATAAGTAATCGTAATTTTTCACAAGCTACTTGATAACATTCGTTTTGCAAAATTCATTATCTACGAATTATTCATCATATCACTCAAGCTTCAATTACTTTCAGTTTTCAAACATTATTAATTCAATTATATATTCTTTAAGAAGCTACATTTAACTAGAGCACCCAAAAGAGCACCCATTTTTAGGACTTTCTTCATGCAAGTTTATTTTCTACCATGCAAAAACGTACAAGGTGTTCCAAATAAGTGACACAACGAAAGTTCAGGGCTTTCCTTGCACTTTTCAAAAAATTGTGTTAAGCAAAAGTTAAACTATATTTAAATCTGCATTTCTTTCGAAGATATGAATATTGACTTTTGATTTTCGGTCATTTTGAAATTCGATACTTTAAAGAATCGATTTCTTAATCATAAATGAAGGTTGCAGGGGGAAACCAACAGATTCGAAAATATGTAAAAATTAAATTGCATTACTTTCATAAGTAATTTAAATACGGCAATCAACATAGTCAAGCGTTTAGTCCAATTGAATAATAAATTAAGACTTAATGTTATTATAGTTTTAGGGGACAAGAGTAAAAATTAAACGCACGTTTCCAAAATGTTTGATTTATCTAATTTTTAGAATTTCCAAGTTCACCTTTTTTCTTCTGCAAAATTTCAGTTGTTTTCTTCAGTTTCTCCCTTGCATCCTTCAAATAATTAACCACTTACTAATATCAAATTCAAATTAAGGAAACCTAACTTCCAAACTCTGAGAGGAAATCTTTTCCTTCCATTCAGCTTGAGAAAGAAAAGTAAAGAAAGGGGTAACCTGCTGGTAAAAATCACCGATTCGCTTTTCACGACGAGTTGCAGGCACTCGTACGGTCTCGAGTGTGGCCGACATTAAATCCATCGTTCGCAAACAAATCGAAAGCGGCAGCTTTTGAATTCATGCGAATACACCGGAAGCAGTGGAACCGCGCGCGTTATTATTAACGCATCGATGGAGGCCGTTCATTCGGAATATACGAATGGTTGGAATCGATAGGTGGGTTCTACGTATCGGTCTCGAGCTTGCGCTTTCCTATACCGCTGTTTATGCCATTTTATTCTCGCGTGTACCTTACAATTTGAATAATAACGCCTGTTACGACTCAACACAGAGACCAATTAAGGAAAGACTTTAGATTCACGACACGGACGTTGTTAGGTTTTCTGTAGAAACGGTTTATGGCACGATCGACCGGGAACGGTTATTTTTGAGTTCAGGATTTTCGTTTATTGCTTGCACGGGTCTAATTACATCCTGCGAGGTTCACTAGAATTGCTTTGCTAGATTTTTAGTAATTTGTGTCCCTCAATAGCCTACGAACATACCATAAACCACGAATTTCCGAACGGCACATCTGTATGTAACGGTCCGCTTGCCGATTAGTCACCCGGAGGAAATTCCAGATTTTTGGGACCTTAGCCCACCCCTCGCGACCGTCTCCCACCCTTCCAAGGTGACAGCGCGCTAAGGGCGGACTGGAAGGGCGGTAAAGACGATATTAGGCAAATGCAATCGTTAACCATTAACCAATCAGCGTGTCCCAAGAAAAATCCCTCTCACGGACGTCCGAAACGCGACGTTGGAGAGTTGAGTCGTCGAGTAGTCGTTCAACCACCACGAACAAGGAGAACCAAGGAGCAACCAGCTCATATCACGCGATACCATAGATCAGTTTTTACAAGTCCCAATCATTTGGGTGGTCCTTCGAACCAGTATCTAGACGGTCCAACATCGTGCAAACATCCACAAAGCTCAAAAGTTCATCTCCACAACCACGGGCATTAACAGACGTCCGTGAAATTTCAACTCATGTCTCACACAAGCACGACTAGTCGTCCAACATGTACAGCTTTTTAGCAGTTTTCTTTCACTTTTCATGTTGCAATACGTAAGTTGCAGTATTATTAGATTGTCCGGAAATAAATTGCGATTTCTAGGGATTATGTATAAAGTTGTATAACTTTGTTTAAAATGAACTTATTCGATCGAAGTAACATCCATTATAATCCATTCACTTTTCCCAACAAGACTGTACAAGCATTTTTATTCCATTGCTATAAAATTCTGAGATTTTAGATTTGATAAATTCTTCAAGAGTGTTTACAGCATCGTCCACATTGTGAAAAGTTGTCAGAATGACTGGTGACAAGGGTTGGGCAATGTCTCAGTTCGATTCGTTTAGCTTCTGAAGCGTTGTCCGTGATATGTACGTACTGGCGGAAGTTATCGTGTATTGAACACTTTCGATTCGCTAAAATTGGTTGTACAATACGTAATTTTTTGTGCACTTCTTCCAATTAGAGATTGTTATTTTACTCACACATAATCTCTGGACAGGTTCTTGAACAGTTGTACGTGTAAACGTTGTAAACCTTGAAGAAGAAAGCGTTAGAGAAAGCTTTCGGTATTTCCCATTTTTTAACTTAATCCTAAAATGTAGGAGAATTATTACTGACTTAGTGTTGCTTTGTAAAGTACTAAACAACGTACCGTTGGAAAAGTTTCTTGAAGGACCACCTAACGAAGTGGGAACTATAAAAATTTGTCTTTATTGCGTAACTACTGGACCTTGCTGAGCAATGTGAACGAAGAAAGAATCTTTTTTCTTATAATGTTATTAAAATGAAGTATCATAACGGCCATCTTTGTGATATCAGAATTTAGGCAGAAGAAGGCCATATACGAAGAATTTTTGTTTATTTGTTTTCTTTTCTGTTATTCTTAAAATATAATCGTTATTGTTTTTAATTTTCTGTGAGACACTCCTACAAAATTATTGAAAAATTGGTGGTAAATTCTTCCTTTCTTTGCTTGCATATGTAACTCTTAAATTGACAGTTTTTACAAAGAGTTTAATGTGAAAATTTCAGAATAAAATAAATCAGGTACATACATATATGTATAAATCAGCTTATTCTTGAATTTTTCAAAATTGCATCAAATAATTACGTTTCATCATTTTTAAGTGCATTTGTCTCCATTGAAACTAGTAAAATAATTTTAGCCAATTTTTTCGTACAAATACTTCACTGCGCAAGCGTGCGGAATTTCCTTCAGGTTTGATTCTTGGGTTGTCGAGTCGTTACGACCACGTGTACCCTTCGAAATGCCTGCTTTGTATCACGTTCTTATGCTACATATTAAGAGCGAGAAGTATGAATTTCTAAAAATTCCAGCAAAACAATTCTAGCGACTTTTGTCAGGATGTACTTTGACACGTGCAAACATGAAAAATAGCATTCCCTTACGAGCGCGCCACAAACCGTGCCAATGAAGACCTAAGTTGCCTAAGTGTCCCCTCTGTTGCCTCGGATTATCGTCATAAACTTGTTCAATTACACTTAGCCGCCAGACCGAGGTACCAGGCCTCTCGCGCGTACCGTACCCTCCGTGAAGAGGTCACGTGCGCGGTGGAAATTCACGCGGCAACCCCTGGGAAAAACCCCAAAAAAGGGGGTTTTCTAATGTTAGCAACAATCCCTTTCCCTTGGAAGGAGCTGCGTCCCACCTAAACAATCTCCACCAATGAAGACTCAGTACCTACACCCCCCAGAGGAAATCGGCCACCAATCAGCAACTGGCCGAGCTGATAAAACCAAGGACACGAAGCAGAAGCGTGTCTTTTTTGGCAGTCTTTGGCAGTTGGTCATACACAAAATAGTATTTGATAGTCACGTCGCGATAGCACCTTAAGTATCACTCTTGTTGTAAATTAAAATAGTTCTTAGCATTTCACACTGAATGAATCAAGGTGTGAATAAACTCGCGTACCGGTTCGGCACTTAAGCATCGAGCACTATGCGACCCGAACACCCTCCGTATCAAAAAATGTTCATAACAATTTTTTTCAATATTCCTGCGTTTCCAGTTAAAGGAAACACACTGTACATATACAGGGTGACCCGTAACTCTTCGAAC
>NW_017100478.1:145406-188284 GCF_001263275.1 Habropoda laboriosa | reverse complement strand
GAAAAAACTGCAATTAGTCGGAATCGCGAAGAAAATAGCGAAGGTCGTTTTTACAACTTTTATATCTGAGCTCGTAATGAAAATTGAAAAAATACGTTTCGTAGATCTATGTCAATGACACGCACGCTAAAAATTTCATCGAAATCGGTTAATGTATAGTATATGCGCCAAGTAGACACCTCGAAAGTGCTAACTTCTTAAGGCTGTGTGACGACGTACGCTTCAGTATACCAGAACGATTATTCTAACAAAAAAGGTTCGTCAGGATGAGTTTCACCAGTCGAGTTTCACTGGTGACTTATTGGTGAATGGAGCTGAAGCTTGAATGACATGTCGTACGTTCATTGATAGTATCTTCCTAAGTGGATCTAGTAGGAGATAGTGGGTTACTGGGTAAACTATAGGCCTGTGGCCATCCGGGCTGGTTATCTAATTGATGCTTTCTCATTCATTAAGAGAACTATTTTATGCTATTTTATTTTCGAAAACAATTCTTCACTTGAATGAACTGTTGAGAAAAGTTGAGTCGCATTTTTGGGACAGTTTCATTAGAGTGATTAATTGTTGAAAAAAGAATTAACTAACGTTTCTATAATGATTGGTATAAACTTTTAGGGTAGTCTTATTATGTGAATACAAGGTACGAGCTGTTTTTTATGCGAAATCAATTCACATTTCATGGTGATTAACAAATATATTAGTTCAATTTAGTATAGATTGGAATATAAATGTCAATGTAATATATTGAGCTCTAGAATATATACAGTTCTTTATATTATAAATTGATTTATGACAATATTAAACATACATAAATTTCAAACAATTCAGGTTCTTATTACAGGATACAATGATATAAAATGAATAATAATTATTACAGAGTAAAGTAGCAATGTTTAGAAATATCTGGAGTAAAGAAGAAACCCTAAAAGGTGGTTAACAGTTACATATACAGGGTGTCCCATTTAAATCGGACATTCAAAAATATATAACGCCATTTGAAGTATCAAAGTTAATCTTCATATGTTCTCTACGCATCCGCCTGTAGAAGAACTATTCATATCAAATTATGTGCCTCTTAAAACCATTCAATTTTTATTTGAAACAGTTTTTGATATCATTAACAGTTTCGTAGATATTCGAGGGGACTAATTTAAACGGGACACCCTGTATATATTCCAATATTAATTATTATACTTTATCTGTGAAGCTTTTAATAGTAATATTCATTCTTGAAATTAAACTGTTGCAACATCGATGCATAATTCCTGTTACGACCCTAAATTGCATTTATTTCGACGTTCTACAATTTTTGATTCATAATCGTTATATATTATTACCGTTGTAAACATGCTGTTAAGGATACTTAAGTTTAGACCAGGTTTACGATACGGACGCGACTCTCTGCTATTTTTCAGATTAAGGTTTGAATACGCGTTTAATGTTTCGTTCGTTAGTTATTCCTTATTGCCAGGAGGGCTCCAAACCTCTCATAAAAGCGGAGAATTTGGAGTTTCTTCGTGCATCCCACGCTAGCTAAGGCACATCTTCCCCATAAGCTCAGGTGACGCGTACCTCACCCAGAACACCCCTTCCCTAAGGGTGAGCGGTTGGCGTCGGGCGTCGACCAAGGCCCTAACTTGATCTCACCCCCGTCAAGGGACCCAAATGGACGGACACGAATATATATGAGGACTGAACAGGGATAGAAAAAGGAGACATTGTTGTAAGAACGAATAGAACCTTTGTGCGAACGATTACACGAACTTTGAACCTCAGGACATTGGACTCGCACATATTTAACATTTAAGAACTTAGTTATATTGTATTCTTGGCACATAAAAACTGTGTTGCAAATAAGAAATTATTTGCTAAATAATCAGGCTTCACGAACATTGTGGAAGCCAACACATGCAACTACTTATAAATCTTCTTGAATGGAATTAACGTGCAAACTGTGCAATCTATTTACCTATTTACGTGAAAGCAACAAGATGGAAAAGGTAGATCCGATAAGAAATTCTCTCGAGTTACATCCTCGTGTATAAGATAGAACTATCATTCATCTAGATTGCACGGTTTCATTTTTCGTATGGAAATTCAAGAGAATCAGCGAAACAGTTAGATTTTCAAGATTATTGTTGGAAAAACGTGCTCGTTATTAGCGTTATTTAAGAACTAGTGATTTTCATAATTATACCGTTTAGTTAATCTGTAACATTTATTCGTTCTTTTAATATGCATACTTTCTTAAAATTCTAGAATACCTTCGACATATGAATTTCACCGCGTTATGAAAGAAAAATCGGGCAAACAGTTTGATAGTTCAAATTCTTGTATCAAAGTTTAAATGAAAGTATTCCAAAATTTTTAAATTCAAAAATTCAAAGATTCACAAGTTCAAAGGGTCAAAGACTAAAAGGCCCACATACTCGATCAAAGTTTAAATAACAGAATTCCAAAATTGAAAAATTCCAACAGTCAAAGATTCGAAGATTCGAAAACTCAAAGGTTGAAGGACTCAAAGGCCACAATTTCAAATTGATTACTTTTGTCTCACAAATTCGCTAATTTGAGATACAAAAACAGAATTTTCCATTTCACACAACTACAAGATTCAAAATTTTAACCCGGAACTTCGATTCTCACCGCTGATCCCCATTCTGAAAGGATCCTGCACATAAATCCACCAATCAGTACCGCGATTATGACACAGGTATCGATGAAGCGCGGACGAAATGCGTGCGTTGGGGCGCGGGAAACGGACCAGACCGGCATTTTCCCGCGATATCTTCACGGATTCGCGTGAACTTGCTCGATAACAGCCATCATCGAGTTTCCCGAGGAAAACGGCCGCGGTTTCGTTTATTGGAGGCGTGAGAGTGAGCGAAAATTCGAGCGTGCGTCGACCTACTTGCTGACGTGCTCTGGGTGAAATTCGATTGTGCCGCGCTTTTCGATGAATCCACGCCGCTCTGGTCTAATTAAGCAATCGAAATCACCGCCGCGAGTTGAATTGGAATCGAACGTAACGAAGTCGCGGGCAGAAATATCACCAACAGTTCAAGCGATCTTTCCGACACGATCCGATTTTAATCACCTCTTCTTCTGAACTCCATCTGTGCGAAGTGCTTGAAAAAAAGAAAACGGGAAAGAAGAAGGTGAAACGCCGTGACCTTTTTCTTTCAAGGAAACATCTTCGGAGAATGTGGAATTTAGAGGATATTGAACTGGAAAGTTGGGACGCTTCTTTTTTCATACGAACGTTGAAAGAGATCGATCGATTGTGAGTCTTTAATGTTTTCTAGTTGATGTAAGAATTTTTTCACGCTAGTGAACAAGAGTATTCCTTGGATGAAGGGTGGAATACAGTGTGTAATAATTTATTGCGGTGGAATGGAAGGTAGTAGGAAGGAAAGCGTGATACTTTTATAAATTGGCAATCCTGCTAAAATGTTTCAAATTTAAAACAAAATGTCAGTATCTAAGTTAAATCTGCAATCTGGGTTCAATGGATGAAAAACAACAATACTAAATATTTTACGATTCGTACACGTCAGATAGTCTAGTATTTCTTAAAAAGTATGTTGCGTCTTGTACTTCGAACAAGCAATATGTTCGAGAGTGGTGGCGCTATGCTGTCGCTGGTTCGATGATGTTGGTTTGATGGATGGTGTGATGTTGGTGAAGATAAATAGTGTCACACGTATTTCAATATTATATTTCAGAATAAATTACTTGGTGATATAATCAATGTCTTAGTGTGGTGTGCGTGTGAATGTTGATCTTTATACAAATGTTAATAATCATCCCGTTTGAGGGTGTTGTGTCGCTATTTATATGAAAAGTGGATGTGTGGGAGGTGATGGTGTGCGCCAATTAGAGCGTGACTACCCTTCGGACAGTCCTCCAGGACCCGCTAGCATACCGCCCATCCTGGAAGTCCCAGTTGGCAGGGTGGTGGTACGTCGCGTTGGCGGGGGCATGAGGTCCAAGGGTAGCTCGCTCGTGATGGGACTTGAGCGGTCGGGGTGACGGAGAAGGTTTTATGGCACGGCACTAGTTATCGGATGGTCACGAGTGGGCACCAGGAAGACATGTAGCGCGCAGAAATTTTATGCTGCTACCGCCATAAATGCTTCCTGGTCCTCGCTGACAGATTAAAAGATTTAGTTGGCTGAAGGCAAAAAAAAGGAAAGGTGTGCATTCAAAATCGTATGAAAGAACCATAAACCCAATCCCTAACAAAGTATAAGAAGGCAATTTAGATTTATTGTAAGTAAGCACCAATTTATCTATCGATTAGAATCAGCTATTTACCTCCAGCTAAATTTGTAGCAAATCATTGAACTTGACAGACATAATATATTACACATTACGTGCAAATACTAATCAACAGTAAGATACAATAGCTATGTTTGTTAATATGATTTGATCTGATATTTAATTGTTACAAACTGCAATTTAACAATTGCAATTTCAGAAAGTGTTTGCTCAAACAGGTTAATTAAACCTGTTTCAAACTTTAATCTAAACAAGGTAGAGTGCTTTTCATATTGGATTATGGGAGTTATTGGTTGTTAAATAATTGATAATCCTTATTTTAAACTATAAACTTTTATTAGACACAAGGAAGGTTCGCTTTTTTACTTGATGGTAAGAGCACTGTCTACGGACTGAGAATGCTCCTACGCAACGCCCTAATATTGTCTACGACCCCGCTTGGGACCAAAGGGCCTTTTGTCACGTATCATAAATATTTAAATCTTTACTAAACAGAGGTGGTAAGGCTAAACGGATTTCTCCGAACGTATACAAAAGTAATATATACTTCCTAGTAAGGCGTTAGATTAATTTTTGTTATATCTAACTGACTGATAAATCTAACATTTCAAACAACCATTATCACTTAACGATTACGTCTGACACGTGAACAAATTTTCCCGTAAAAAAAAGGACATCATTCCTTCGCCGCAGAAGTAGCCGAACAATTTTCACCGCCTGAATGACACAATCGATTTATTGGAACGAGCACTATAAATTTCAAACAAACGATTCGAGAATAGATACGATCCATCCGATGGTCACTTTATTATTTAACGATCATTTTCACGATGCGAAAAGTTCGCGTGTTCCTAACGTTAAACGTGCATCAATTCTCTCCGACATGAACGGACGCACAATGGCGAGACTCCCTCTTCACTCGAGACCCGTCGTTTTTCAACTTGAACCACCACAGTCCCGTTTCATGCAATAACTATATCAGCGTGGCGTTAAAGCAGCGCATTCGCTCAAGTTCCCACGAGTGTTCCATTCATTCCGCTCAGACGCGCGACGAAAACGGTCGTCGGTTCTCGAAATAATTAAAAAGTCGCAGAATAAAGGTGTGCCGGCCGTCGTGGAAAAGACGCCTCGAAACTTGCCGCGCGACGTTCGAGGCGTGCTCTGAAAAACGCACACGCGCTCGCGCGGCTTCTCGTCGCGTGCTCGTTAACGTGTTTACGTGCGTGCTCGCATGTTTTCCATCGGTCCCAGAATCGTTCGCTCGTCACTCTGGCTCGCCTCGTGAAAATTCAGCAGCCGCGTCGTGCTTAGAAACTGCAACCGCGAAAGCAGAGGTGGGGTCACAGACGAGAAATTATTTCTGCTCCTTAAAGCGGAGAAAGTTTTTTTCTTCTGTCGGACGCGTTTTCGCTGTGTACACGCGTGTATTGTACGTGTATGTGTACGGTTAACGAGCACAATCGACAGTTGGAAACGTGTGGATCACTCGTGGATTGATTCCGGTGTGGCGACTTGGACGGTTGCTTCCGGTGTGCGCGAGTAATCGAAGCTCGGTAGCGGATGCGCGCTGTTAGAGTTTGCCACCAGAATTCGTTGAGCATGCTTGTAAAACAAATAAATAAAATACTTATTTGCCAACAGAAAATAAGTAATTATTGTTATAAGCTTTTATTTTGTTTTGCACGCACTTTTTCGGCTCGCTACTTTGGTTAAGGTGGTCTTCCAGTGTGACGATTGCAAAACATCGATTTTTATTTTTTTGCATATATCGAAAGTGCAACTCTTTAAGAATGTACTCCTGAAGTTTTATAGTTGTATTCAATGAAATAACGAAGTTAAAGCTGGTTTAGTGTGACACATCAAGGGAGGATCTAAATTGCACTGAAAACTTTAAACGCGTTTTTCTCGGAACCATGTTTTCTGAAATAGTTGCCACGATTGTTGCCACGATCTGGCAAAAACTACCGAACCAATTGAACTAAAATTTTGTACATGCCTTCAGAACATGCGTGGCTATGGTCGGTAGTAGAATTATACCAAAATATATATTTTTCTGATTTTTAGAGCCTCTGAAAGACGAAAAAGTCGAAAAAATCGATACTTCGTATTCAAACTGCCGCCATTTTTTAAATTTTCAATATTTTTCTTTTATTCTACTACCGACCATAGCGACATGCATACTAAATAAGAATCAATTGGATTTTTTGAACAGCTCAAATCATGGCAACCATGGACCTACTTTTTGTTTCATGCTCCTGTTTGACGTGTTCCACAGCAGCCATATTTAATTATTTTTCAACAACAAAAATTTGTAATAATTCTTTAAGGACAAGTAAATACATAGGAACAAAGCTCATGTTAATAACTGTTACCGTACTTCTGTAATAAATTAGCAAAGAAGGCCTAAATAAACGGCCGTCACACTAGAAGACCCCCTTAAGCTATTAGGTCGTTCGGTAAGTTCTGTAGGATTTCGTCGTTTGAATTCAAATAATCATAACTCCGCCAAAAGTTAACATATTTATTCCAAATAAGAACCACTACTATCGATACATCTTCGTCAACATTTCAATAATTTATTTATGTCATCTGCAAAACATAGGCATGACAAAGAAAGTAAATAAGTGGGTTCCGCACAAAGTGTCCGATAATCAGCGAATGATTCGTGCCTACTCTTCTCATACTCTACGGAACATTAATGAATCCTTTTTGACAGAAGTGTTACCTGTGATGAAAAGTGGTTGAATCTTAACAAACCACCTACGCACTTTCCAAACCCTACATCCGAAAAAGATAATCTATCGATGATCTATTGCCGGAATTATACAGCATAATTTTTTAAAGAAGGTAGAAACCAGCACGGCAAATAAGTACTACAATGGACTTAGCGAAACGCATCAAAAGCTATCAGTTATTCGTCCAGCACTAGGCAACAGAAAGGGTTCGATACTTTTGCATGATAAAGCCCATCCGCACGTGTCATTAATTACAGTACAAAAGTTAAACGACCTGGAATATGAGACTCTATAACGTCCACTCCATTCTCCGGACCTTTCGTCGACAGATTATTATCCGTTCAAACATTTCGACCGTTTTATCGAGGAGAAAGCATTTCGAAGTAAACGTGACGTGGAACAGGCCTTCGTAGACAGGACTTCGCAGTTTTTTTTTTTTATAGATGACATAAATAAATTAGTGAAATGTTGGCAAAGGTGTATCGATCGTGGTGGTTCTTATCTCGAATGAATACGTTAACTTTTCAAGTGACCTAATATATATAATCTTTGACTATTGTTTGTTACTGGGGGTGGTGTCACTGATAAATTTTCTGGTCAACGAACAGGTCTGTACAGTAAATTCTCTACAAGTGTCAGTTTGGATTCTACAAGTGTCAGTATAGATGGTCCTACGCCTACGTTATCTCGCTCGCTGTCAGTCAAGCGTGTAACACTACACCACTCGGTTTCTTTTACGAGATTTCACGGCTCGACAATTCATAATAGAAAAATATAATTTCTTTAATTTTACTTTTTTTCATCTGAAATTTGTTTTAACACGTTGGTGAGATATTTCTGACGAAAATGATATCAAACACGATATAATTTGAACAACATTTACTTATTAACACGTTCACTGTCTGGCGTGACAGCCAGAACAAAACATCTCTCGATTCTTCGCCTCGAGGGCCAAGAGACCTTGAAAGGGCCTTGAAATATCTCGAGAACTCGGCAAATTAGGAAAAGCAAATTGTGTGTTGTTTAAATTAAATTTAACCAGCTAAAAGTTTTTGAAAAGAACAAAAATATTATACAATAACAATTTAGCAATGAAGCACGATGTCCTCGCAAATATAGAATATTTTTAACTCTATCGTAAACTTGGTGCAGACCGAGTTAGTAATCATTCTTTGCCTTGAAGATTTATCCTTATTTTTCAGCCTTTCTGGGCTTGTTCTGGATTTAGTTGACAGGTAAATGGAAAGTTAAGGGTAGAAAGATGATTCTGTAGGGGAAAGTTTGAAGTTGGAATATAATTAATGGATATCCTTACTTATTTTTAAACTCACATAATATAGACGTGGAAAGTTTAAATAGTCGCAGCGGGAAAAGAGACGATTAGTTAGGAAAGTGCACGTACTTTCGATGAATACAAACTTTTATGAGTTAAGTGGTTAGAGTTTGTTAATCTCTCTTCGGAGTACGATGATGGTTTAAATACTCCCGAGGGATCGTTTATGTTTGGAAGCAGGATGTAAACGTCTCATAAATTGCAGGACAAATTGATTTCGAACTTCTTACATTTGATTACATTGAAGGGTAGTTGTTAAGTATTCTGAGTGTCAGACTTATTTGCAGCAAAAGTCTGAAAAATATTTCGGTGGAAAAAGTACGGATAATTTTGGAAATTGACAAGATGGCACCTGCTTTCAAAATTTTTATAAGGTTCTTGCATGAAAATTCAACATCCTTCTAACGTAAAGAATAGTTAAAAGTAATTACGATTGACTGTTCACAAAAGGAATAAACTCGTGAAATAATGCAATTCGGCACATGAACTTGTTATTTGGATACGTAAATATCTAGAATTAAGTTATACATAAAAATAATGTAAAAAAAGTCGCCACAAATACTTTTTTGAACTTTCTTTTCGCGTTCTGAATTTCGTTTTTTATAATGCACAAGCAATTTAAATATCGTACGATTCGAATTCAGCGGTTTTACAAGCTTGGGAATATTTTTGA
Source organism: Habropoda laboriosa (assembly GCF_001263275.1). NCBI lineage: Eukaryota > Metazoa > Arthropoda > Insecta > Hymenoptera > Apidae > Habropoda > Habropoda laboriosa. The sequence goes on along the minus strand of NW_017100478.1, from coordinate 179,262 downwards.
AAGAACGTTTCTAACAGAATTTTTCTACCGTTTTAATATTTATAATCTTTTCTTCTTTCAGCTTTTGTGCTTCCTTTTTCGTGAAATGCACGAGTAACTGCAATTTCAGCTTGAAATTTTCTGCACAGAGATTTTCTTTAGAGTTTAAATGTTTAAATTAAGATAAAATTGAATTTGTAACTGTTCAAGGTTTGCTAACTAGAACGATATCCTTTTTTCCTTACGATTACTAATATCGACACAGTGAATCACGACGAACAGAAAGCGTTAAATAAATGTTATCAGTTTATGTTATTATATAATAATGGTCGTTTGAAATACAAGTAGAAATGGAATGAAAAAATGTGCGGAATTTATATAAAGGAATTCACAAAACGTTGATTTAAAGATAATAGTCAGTAGAATTGTATAATACATAATTGGATTCTTGAAATTTCATAAAAGTAATTTCTCGAATATGCTTCTAAATTTCACAAATTTAAAAAACATTTTACATAATACTTTTCATACAATATTTGAAATTATTGTTAATTTATAAAAAGACTGTCAGATACTCTAACAATCAAATCATTTTGACTACTTTTTGTTAATTCGATTTTAAAAACTTTCGTTACGCCATTGTGTAATAGCTCGAGAGATACCATTAATTTATCCGAAATATAATGAACAAAAATTTGGCAAATTAAATTGAAACTTAATGGAGCAAGGTTTACCGAAAACCAAGAAAACTTGGTGAAAGCGCAACTAGATTTAAGCAATTTTAGAATTTACATTTTGAACTGGAGAACCAACGAAATTACCCGGACATTTCGGTCTGAAAATTTTCATTGAACGTGCGAACACTGCACGTAATAAATTATAAACGCAGATTAAGCGTCGCATAACGAAATTTATATGAATTCATTTATGTGAGATCCAAAGTGCAAGTTACTCGAAGCATTATTTTAAATTATAGCTAACAAGTGACGGTAAATGGAATAATATTTCAAGCACGAACTGGAAACGTAACGAAATAATTTCGCTATCATATTTTGAAAATACGAGATGAATCCGCGATCCACCAGATAGAATATGCATTTTCAGTCTCGAGGTGTCATAAATATTTAAAACCCTTCGCATCCATAAAGATACCATAAGCAGAACGTAACAGGTATGGAATATGTAATGAGTGGAGAAAAAAAAAGAAATTCGTCAGGCAAAACACTTCAGAAATATATGCCTATATTGAAGTAAATAATTGACGTGAAAATTGTTTAAATTAAACAAAATGCACGCTAATATTTAACAATAATAATATTTTATTTAGTTCTAAATCCTTTGATATCTGATACACGATACGCACAAAGAGGGCAAGCAACGAAGATACAATAGTACAAAGTAATTTAAAATAGAAATTCTGAAAGAAGGGAAAGATCCATGAAAAAGATCAATATTTTTGTTAAAATTATTAACTGAGCAGAGTGAGTAATGAATCTAATAATTTTTCATGAGAGTTATATATGTATAAGAATTGTCTCAGTCAGAGAAACGAAACGAGCTAAAATAATTTAAAATTTCCTGCACGCAATTTTACTCAAATTCACGTATTTACAACCGAATCGAAATATTCGAAATTCCATAAATCACTAACCAGTGTCATGAATAGATACCGAAAATAAAAAAGAAATGGAACACCGAGAGGCTAATCGACTTGGAGCTGTCTGACGAGTAGCTTAAAATCGTCATAACTTTCCCTTCGTTAACGACGCGTATTGCTTTTCATTCAAAGCGCGACCAAAGGCGATAGAACAGGCAACAGTCTGGCGCACTAAGCTATGCATATTAAGATCCACGCATCATCGTACTTACGTGGCTGTTAGGAGCGAATTATAACGACCCAGATTCGTTACCGGGGAAAATGGGTGCATTGCTCAAAGTAATTGGACGGTATCGTGCCTGGAATATGAGGTAAATTGCTGGTTTTAGGGGATGAAACAAATATCAGGATTAGAAGTGGTGCTTTGCATTTAATAATGTAAAATTGTTATTGAATGAATAACTGATTTAACGTGAGCTCTCAAAATATTAATTGCCTCATTTCAGTAAGTGATATTAATTAGTGTGCATGTAGGATGATAATGTGAATCGTTATTGAATATCTATGTGATGCAACGTGTGTTTCTGTCAGAATACAGTAAATTCTCTACAAGTGTCAGTCAGTTTGAATTCTACAAGTGTCAGTATAGATGGTCCTACGCCTAGGCTGCGTCATTGCTGCGTCTATGTTATCTCGCTCTAAAATATAATTTCTTTAATTTTACTTTTTTTCATCTGAAATTTTTTTTAACATGTTGCTGAGATTTTTATGATGAAAATGATATCAAACACGACATAATTTGAACAACATTTACTTATTAATACTTATTGAGTAATTAATTGAATGTCGGCCTACCTCTACGTAAAAAAAAAAATTGTAAGGCCAATTCTACAAGTGTCGGTCAAATGTAGGGCCGATTCTACAAGTGTCGGTCAAATGTAGGGCCGATTCTACAAGTGTCAGTCAAACGGCAGGCCAATTCTCCAACTGGCAGTCCAACGGTAGGCCGACTCTATGTAATGTAATACAGGGCGTCTGTTCGCCTGACAGCAACCTGTAAATCTGGCGTGACAGTGAACGTGTTAATAAGTAAATGTTGTTCAAATTATGTCGTGTTTGATGTCATTTTCATCAGAAAAATCTCGTCAATATGTTAAGAAAAATTTCGGGATAAAAAACCGTAAAATTAAAAAAGTTGGTATTTAAATCGCTTGGTTGCCTCGACTCACGTTTCATCCTTATCTTTTATTCGCTGTCCTTGTCTGCGTTCGGCAAATTACAAAGGCGGGCGCGAGGCTCTAGGACTGACACTTGTGGAGAATTTACTGTAGTGATTAGTTCATTTGAGCAAGTTATAATAATTAACTTGAGTACTCTTCTTTATAATATGAAAAGGTTTTAGAATATTGTTTTCTTACTTAATTTCAGCATATGTGGTATGTTGTATACAATAAGATTACACGATATTTGTATCTTACATAAAATTGTGGAAGATTGTTATCGGATGACCAGGTATAATACGAACAATTTTTATATTAACTATCTCGTTTGAGCCAATAATGTAAATTAGCTTGGGCAGTATTTAATTGTAAGAAACATCTTAACTTGTTTAACGTAAATGACTCCTACGTATAATAATGTTATTCATTTCACCGAAACGACGCTCAAAATTCGTTTGAGTCAAATTAACCGAATTTATAAAATTCTCTTGCTTCACCATGAACGGTTCACAAAGTATTCATCATATTCTCACTTCAGTCAAAGGTATTAACCAAATTAAGCTACGAGCATTCCTAAATTTAAAAAATTCACTATATGCTCATTTGAGCGAAGAATATTAATCAATTTGAGCAAATAGATACTTAAATTTTAATAATTCATTATAAGCTCCCTAGAGTGAAAAATATTAACCAATTTGAGCAATAAACACTTAAATTAAAAAATGCATATTACACTAATTTGAGCCAAAAATATGAATCTATTTGAGCAACAGGCATACTTCAGCTTTAAAAAATTATGTCAAATTTTCTTTCACAAGATTATCCCGAATAGTTACTTTAACGAAAAAGTTTATGCAAAAAGAAAACTTGTTAACAGTTTAGTACATCGAGACTGATGTCTCAAAATACTTTAACCATTAAACAGAATAACGTCTAAGAATTTCTACTTGTACAGAAACGAGTCAAAATTGTACTTAAAGGGTACGTCACTAGTAGATATAGAATATCGTTGAAAGTACCGCTTTGAAACAATATCCCCCTGTATCTATATCCCCCTCGCTTACCACTTTCTGTTAAACCTGTTATAAATTTTCCCAACACCGGCTAGATCTATTTATCTTCCACCCGCGAAGAGGTCTCGAAATGTCTTGTGGATATTCCCCATGTGCGGGCCGATGCAAGTGGCACCGGAAACTTCGGTATCCAGGGGATTATGGGAAGGTTTTCAATTAAACGATCCACTCTGGAATCGCATAGAACGAGCACCGAGATACGCGCACTTGCCTTAAGTCACGGATTTGTTCACCTATTATACACATAATATCGACAGTGAATGGAAAAAGGCATACTCGTTGGAACAAATTTAGAGTGGGTCTTTTTTAGTATAATATTATTCAAAAATGTAAATTTACAACTTTTGTATTATTTTATAAAATTAGTGTAAAAAGTAAAACATTACTGATTTTAAGATAATTTCATTAATTTCTCAATTCAGATTATTTTTTTCGTTAGATGATTTCAATTTTGTTTCATTAATATACATACTTCGTAGCAGGATTAGAGGTACTAGTTTACATGATATGGATATTATGTATATTACAAAACTTAAAATATAGTTGGAACTTATATTAAATATATTACAACAAATTAGAAAATTTTATATTGTATAGGGTGAGTCACATAACTTGTATACCTCGAATTACTTCTAACATATGTGTTTTACAAAGGAGTGTTTTACGTAGAAATTGCGCGATATCGAAAGGAACATCTGCTGAAACTGTTTTTCAAAATAACCTATTTGTTTACGAGATATCAACGTGACTTTGAATTTTTTAAATGGAATGCGTGCCTTTTTGTATCAGAATTTAAAAGAGCTGTGAATTTTCTATGATAAAATTATAGAATATAAAAGAAGAAATGGTAAAAATGTGGACAATTTCTGCCCTTAATCAACAGATTGTACAGGTGTATAGAAGTGAAGTTGCAAATATCACGCTAATTATTAGGTTTAGGACAAATAAAGCTTAATACTTTCTTATAGAAAATTCACTGTTCTTTTAAATTTTGACATAAAAAGTTACGCATTCTTTTCAAAAAAATAACATTTCAGCATTATATTATGCTCCCTTCGATACCGTGCAATTTCTATATAAAATACTTTTTTGTAGAACACATATTTTAAAAATGATTCAAAGTGGACAATTTATCTGACTCACCCTGTACATTTAACATATGATTTAATATGTTAGGTACATATTGCAATAATTGATATGTTATTACAAATTACAAATGAGAACATTTAAAAAAATTTGGAAACTTACAAGTACATATAACCTGAAGCGATTTTCTACTATAATATTGTTCACGAATGTAAATTTAGAATTCGAAGAGTTATGCAATTTCATAAAAATAGCACATGGTTGTCTTTCTTCCATTTCTTCTCTCTTTGAAGAATTCAGATTCATATTTATTGCTGTTTGCTTAGAATAGTGAATTATTTGTTCATTGTTTTTGTTCTTTTCGAGTAGTCAAGTATGTGTGCGGAATATCGCAGATGCAGCCTGGAAATTTTCTAACGAGACCACCTTCAGAGTTCCATTGCTCTCGAGCAAATAAATAGGAAAATGTTAATTGGATAGCTGGATGCGCGAGGCGAGTTACCTGGCGTGTTGATTTTATTTCAGCAGATTTCTCATGCGAATTGCTGCATCTCTTGACGTTCTGCACAAAGTGAAAAATTCGACATGTTACGTCGAAGTTACACAGAAAGGAAACCGGTATTTAAAGCAACAAATTAACGCGACTATAGCTTACGACTGAAATTATCAGTCGATCTAATATAACTGTACGTGTTGTGTATATTTAGTAATATGTACTAATATCTACTTGTAATTTATACAATATTATTAAAATAATTTCAAGACAATCTAAAGACCAATTTTCCTAAGCCCTCTACAAATTCTTTGAATCTACATTTCGATTCTTTGAATTCAAAGTTGATAAAGAAGGAACAGTAATATTTGCAATTATATGCAATTCTTGTTAAAAAATGATGACTTTAGAAGTTACGTATTGATTCGTAAATTGCCAAACATGTCAAGTAAGGTACCTATTCTAAAAAGTCAAGATTAAAAATATTTCAATCTTCTCCTGAGAAAATATGAGACCTGACTTAACTTAATCAAGAATGAAGAAATGTTTATTATATTAAATTCGTGAACTTCTTACTAAATTAATTTAACAGACTTTTCAAGAAAATAACTTTTCATAATTAACTCTTTCCAGCTAAATCAATCCAAATGGATCCATTACAAATATTGTGAATTTTTTAATTAATAAATATAATACAGAACAATAAATAAATGATCGTATTTGTATTGTTTGTTCGTCTTGATCTCACTCCAAAGACAAAAATAATTCAATACATTAATTGTCTTGTATTATTGCAGACATTTAAATGTTAAAAGTAACGAAAACTTTTTTTCGAAAAGTGCTCTTTAATTTTGGCTAGAAAAAGTTAATACGTAAAATAAAAAATTCAGCAACTTTCAACTGCAATTTGTACTACACACTTTCGACTGTATGTTCTATTGTTAGTTACCACAGAAAATAGTTGATACAATTTCTGCAATCATGTTAGACAAATTTCTTTCTCAAGCAAACGCGAGAGGAACATATAACACTATTGGCGAATCGCGGTGCAACACAATTGTTATTGCATCGAGCCACGTAAATCACGTTGGGAAATCCGACCAATTAAAAATACCGAGGGTGTTCTTATAATTATGCTGGCAAACATACGAGATACGGTGGTCATTAATTAACGCGCAGGCACAGATACATATTTATTTGTCTAACGAAATGTACGAGCGGCCGATGGACAGTCCAATTAAACGGAATCTTGCTATGTGCAAATATCGTTCACGGTGGAATTTTATTTTTGCAAAAATTCGATATTTGTAATAAATTGATTTTATTAAAGTAATAAATTAACTTGAAATATATATATCAATAGAATTCTATCTTTAAGGTATGAGCCTAATACTCTATTGATTTAGCTTATTTATGTACATATATATATAATTTTTGATTGATTCTCAATTGCAAATTAAATATTATTTAATTTAACTAATATTTAATTATTAATTTCCATTTTATTGTTAAAAGTTTAATAAAACGTGTAGAAATATTTACTTGAGATTAATGCTAAAAACAACTCTAAAAAGAACGTCAAGTTCGTAACCTCAATTTTTCTATGTTATTAGTTTGCAGGTAAAAGCATCTATTTGATAGAGACTATTTAATTTTTCATCCTGTTAAAACAGTAATTGTTCAGATCTTTGTGGGTATAATGGTTAAAATAAGATTGAGAAACTAACTGGTCTGTGTTTGAGACTTTCTTTCTTAAAGCTGTAATTACTTGACGCCGTTGAAGATGAGGACTCAAGGAGGCGCTAAGAGAGATAGTCTCCCTTCAAAACGAAATATAGCAATAAGCTGGTAATTAAGAGGTGAAACTTGATAAGAACAACGTAGTCATCTCTACTTCCAATCGACACTTTCTCAGAAATACATTTATGACAAATTCTTTATCTTTCAACGATATTATTCAATTTACAATTTCTATTATTTCAGTACATATTTGCGAATATACCACATACAAATAACACATTAGACAATTAATATGTATGTAGAATGATTCAGAATAGTATTTTAATTTTCTCGTAGATATTTCAGCTAAAATATATTCTGTTCTATTAACTATCAACAATTTAAAGGAAAATTTACACAAGACCTTTAATAAATATTTTCAAGAAATTGAAGATGTAAATTTTATGGTCAAATAAAATATGCCAAACAGAAGGAAAAATTTATTATAATAACGATTAGGTCATTCTGTATATTTTGCAAAAACATAACTCCATTAAAATTGAACATTTTTACTTAAAATAATTTTCGTAATATTCGATACACTTTTGTCAACCCCGACTTAAACCTATTTAATTTACGCCTGAAAAAAGGAATGAAAACTGGGCACCACTATCACTGCAGAGTTATGCAGTAATAAATTGGAGGTCGCCCTATACTTTTGCGTGCCAACGTCAGACCGCACATAGCAAGCACAACTGTATACAAAATTGCATTACCTGGGTATTCAAGTTCTAACTTATCCCTCGTATTTCCCTGATTTATCCTCAACCGATTTTCACTTTTTCTGTTCGCTTCACAATTTCTGAAAATAAAACGATAAACGATTTAGGAAGCAGGATGTTCCTTCCTCTTAGAGATTCGGATTTTAACGTACACTACCGGCCAAATGTTTGGAATCACTGTGCATTACAAGTTATACAAAAATTTCCAGAATAAAGTCAGCAATTTTAAGAATATTTTAACAAATTTTTCCTCGTTCAAATCAATCGAAATACTATCGATCTCCGCAACATCAATTTCAGATCCATAAAAAATTCGCAGCGGATTCAATTTTACCGTAAATTAGCAGGTGATTCGAAACTTTTGGCCGGTAGCGTGCGTGAAATTAACGTTCTTATAATACGTTGGCAACAGTGTATGGGACATTATGGAAATTATTTGAAATGAAAATATTCAATTTCAATGGATTTACATTCCTTTAGATTTCAGGATGACCTGATAAAATCCATACTCTGTTACAAACAACGAAATGATCGTATAAAAATGACTTTCCTGTGTAGGAACAATATGTAAATAACACCGTGTGCTGATGAAACAGGATGCAGCGGATCTATCGAAGTTTCACTAGCACTTTCTTCAGTGAAAGATTTCGTGGATGCGCGTAGAAACCGAAGGAGCGTGATCGAAGACAATTAATTGCAGCGAGTCGCCCCTCGCGCAGCATGACACGTCCAGGTGAAACGTGAACTGCGTGTTTAGCATCAAGAAATGTAAAACGGGAGACTCGATGAATACCGAGCACGAAAATTCTATTTACACTTTCTTGAATATGAACGATACGGAACACGGCACGCTGAAAACGTCTCGTGCAACTTCCGTCGATCTGGGACACGAAAGTGGACGCGCGAAATCGAAATTGTCCTAGTATCGATGACTTCAGGCCGCCTAATTCTATTGATATGCAAGTTACGCGTATGTTAGAAGTACGATCGTTGAGTGGCTCTTCTTTCCTTTCGTAAAAATTGTCTCGATGAAAAGATGGGAAATAGTTACAAAAGTTTAACTAAATAGCCGAGGAGATCATCAGATAAATATTATAAGAGGGGAGTATTATAAAGAAACAGAAGAGACGAGATAAGTGATTAAATATGAGAATATAAATAATGCATAATCATCGGAGCCAAGTATAAAGCCTTGGTTATAAAAATGTTACAATTAGATAAGATACAATTTACAATTAGCAATTTGGAAACTTGGTAATATTGAATAATTGTTACACAGTTTGTGTACATTTTTTTTAGATGGAAACATCCGAATGAGTGTCAGTAAAATTTATTAAGTATTGTTTAAAAATTGGAATAATTTATTTTATGCATTCCAATTGGGAGATGAAATAAATCTTTCAAAATTTTCGTTTAATCTTCCATCAAACTTTGTAGCAATTCTTTATGCAGGGCGTCCTAGTTTTTCCGATCAAATTTTGTCAGTATGTTGTATGAGTATAAGTAAGAAGAAATTTAGACTGCTACTTAGACTGCTAATTAGATATTACTACTATATTATTATTAACATTATTGTTATCATTACCAAACACCTTTATAATTATAAACCAAAAACGCCAAGCAACCGCCACAGGTAGGAAGGAGACGAAGTCGGGAAAAACCCACGAGGCGACGCTCGACTACAGGCCCCTTTTCTGACCATTGATTGGTCGGAAGCAAGGTGCCAAAACTAGTATAAAACCGATGCACCCGCACAAGGTCAACAGATAGTCTAATTTACTTTTCCTGCATGATTCCTACCTTATTTCTTAAATTAATAAACTTTTATTTTAGGCTACCCAACTTCTCCAAATTCTTTTAGAGTATAGGGCGGATCCACGCCAGGTGACTCTACCCCAAAAATCAAGAAACAAGCCCCACAGGCGCAAGCCTGTTTAAAAAAGAAAAAAAAAAAGGTCGACAGATAGTCTAAAACAATACACCTAGAACGACGCCCGCTCGAACTAAACATTAAATAAAACGACATCAAACACATTTCTGGAATTTTACGCCTTTAACCAACCCGAGACGAAGGCGATCTCAACCGTTACGGCCCGTTCCGTAACATAGACATTAGGTAGTTTGAAGCTTTATTAAAAATTTATAAAATACTAAATACGAAGGGAACAGCAACGGACTTGCGGTTACTATGATACGAGACAAGAATGGCACTGGCAAAAGTTACTAAGTAGACTAAATAAGAATAAAAAAAATAGACTAAATAGATGTGCATATGTACATATCACTAATGTATTTCCGTAATGTATTTCACATCCGTCGTTATTTTATGTAACAGTTTTCGCTTATTTGCACCCATAGAACATACTGACAAAGTTTGAGCGGAAATAGCTGGGACACTCTGTATATGAAGAATAGGAACCTATCCTAGTTTCACCTATTATTATCACAGCACTGAAAATGATAAAAATGACATTATTATACATTTGATATTTATTACACTTTTGTTTAATTTTTAATGTACCTACACTATCGGCCAAATGTTTGGAATCACTGTGTACTGCAAGTTGCACAAAAATTCCCCCAAAAAAGTTAGTATTTATAATCATTTTTCCACGAATTGTTTATTATTCAAATCAATAGAAACGAGGTGAAGCGCTATTGATCTCCACAACATCAATTTCAAATCAATAAAGAATTAGTAGCAGATTCAATATTAATATAAATTGGCAGGTGATTCCAAATTTTCGGCCGGTAGTGTACATTTTATTAATTTCTTAAAGTGTAAGACAGCCATTTCTACAATTGTTCAATATGCAATATTCCAACGATCTAAGCAGTAACTTGAACAAAATTAATTGCACCACTTCTTTAAACCTTTTCTCCGAGCCCTTCTAAGAAGAATAATCACTTGTCACCAATAATTAAAAAGGATCAAAATTCTGTTACTCAGCATGATTTATTTCCTTTCAAGAAAATAAATAACTAACTACTAAAGGTCTGTTACAAAACCAGCCATTCACTATTTACCAATAAGAAGAACCTAGTTGCTCACAAGAATACGTGCAGGTACTCTCTGGACAAATACTCAACTAATTACCGATAAACACCAGACATCCAATTATCAATTAATACACCTACTCAGAAACCTCTGTTAAAATCCATTGCCGAGGAAGGCACTAACGAATTCCCTATGAACGTCTCGCCGCATCCTGTTTCGTCAGCAAAGCAACGATCATTCGAACACGCTTAGATACTTATCGATCATTATTTCTCGCCTCTCGCGTTGTAATTGAGAGAAACGCGACTCGATCGCCGGTTTCGCGCACGATGACGACACCAGATACCTCTCTAGCGTGGAGTGCATCACCTGTTACGAGTGTTTCGCGGTCAATGGGGTGTGAGACGCGTTCTTATTAGGCACTAAGTGGACTGCGATTCTGAGGTAACTCGGTTGGAGACCTTCGAGGTTGAATAAAAGTGCCTTTAAGATTGTTGAATACATCCTCACGCTAGTGTCCTATTTTTTCTTTCCTAACCTCGAATCACGATTTGTTCGTGCCAATTTCAAGTTTCTTATTGTTTGAATTGTTGGATTCCGGGTGATGGAACGTGTACAACACTTTATAAAATCTTAACAAGAGGTTCATTCAAGAGTCTAAACACACTTGTTATATTTATAAGGATTGGAAAAGGACGTGGAAGGGGCTAAAGAGGGGTTGAGGTAAAAAGGTCTAGGAAAGTGGCAAAGGTTCTAGGTGACTAAGAATTAAACTGCAAAATATTTGGAAGAAATGAGTGTTCGCGAAAATATCGTAAAATCGCTCCGGATCCCCATTATTTGGACATTGTTACATCGATGTACGTTTCCAAAATAAAAATTTATACAATCAATTTTAAATATTAAAGTTTGAAATAACCGTGAACATTTTGGTTGCCTATACAAGAGTTAAAGGAATATATTTACACAAGGTTTATTAACAGATGTTCTGGAGAAACTGAAGATACATGTATTAGGAATTAAAAATAGAGGCGGCGACATTATTGACGAATCGTTGAGGTTTTCTCACTTTGGGTCGTCTTTCTACGACCTCGAGCATCCGCCCACCGTGAAGACTGGCATTGGTCAGCAGAAGGGACTAGGCCCAAGGGTGATCGTATCTGGGTCACGAATTACTCACGTGCCCCGTAATGGGTTTACGACACGTCTATTGCTATTGAGAAAACAGAAGCAAGATACTAGCGATGTATGTGGCACGCAGAAAACCAAATTTCTAGACCTTGTCTTCTGGCTCTAACGGTTTAACGAAATCATAAAAATTTGAATTACATATCTGAAAAATAGCTTGACTAGGCGATCGTGTCATAAACCCAATCACCTCAACAAAAAGACATGGGAGATATCTCGTTCGAAATGTCGCATCGCATGAACGACATTGCGTCACAAGGTATCCCGTCCATAGATGCAAAGGTGTTAAAATATAATAAGCGCGACATATTGAATTCAGACAGAACTTCGTTGCTAATGACCTAACAGTCCATACGACGTAAAAACTTAATTTAAAAAAACACACATTTCTTTTAATTTCATTTTCAAGGGATTTTCGTAGGAACGATGGAACATCTTTCGTTTAAAAAGCAGATAATGCTGCCAAAGAAGCACTACTTTTACAACACACCGAAACAATTCCAGGTGTACATCATAAATTTTAGAACTTCGTAAATAATCGTATCAAACAAAAATGGAAGAGAAAATGGAAAAAAGATATACCATCCAAAATGCGTGACTTTCCCGATTACTTTTATGGAAACCGTGCCACAGTCAATTTCAGCAAGAAAGAACAAGTCATTATTGACAGATTAATAATTGGGCACAACTAAAGCTACACACAACTACATTTTACACAAAAGAAAAAATCTCACCATACTATGAATCCCGCCAACAAAATTTAACCATCAAATATATTCGGCTAGAGTGTATTTAAGAACACAGAAGACACGAAAAATCAGTTCCTAACAGTATTAAAGAAATATTCGAAACAGAAGAAAACTGTGATCTAATAAACCTTTGTTGTGAAACATAGAATGCGACTTTAACTTTAACTTATATTTAAAAAAAAAGAACAGACGTCTGTTTCAAGAAACGTCACGTAAAATTCGCGCAAACAATAAGACTTTCGCGCGAACGTGTAAAAGCTTGGTAAAACTTTAGTCACGTCTGCCAGTTGTGGGGGAATGTTAAATCATACGTCGTTTGTACCTTGACTCGAAATTAATCGCGACCGTTCCTTCATTCTCGATCGTTTTCATTATCTTGTTACGCACGCTGAATTCAGTAGATTTAATTTACCACGCTCATTTTCCCTTTTCGCGTGTTTGTTTCGCCTCTCGCGTACTTCAAAAATACGTTCCACCGTTAACCGACGCGAAACGTCGTCTATCAAGCAGGAAGCGAATAAACAACAGAAGAAAAGTCTCAGAGAAATTCCCGATGGCGAAACAACACAGAAATGTGGAGAAATTGTAAAAAGGAATATGATATTGATAAATATTTTCCGTCTGGACTGATACAGCAAAGTTGTACACTTTCTATTACTTTTCGATATTTCTACTGATAAAATGAGATGAATGTATTGTTTATATTTTTCAGGACAAACTTAATATTGTTTGTACAAAAATTTTCGACTTCGATGGTCATCACTCATCTTCACTGACCTAATTCATCTTTCATCTAGCGAGATGGTTTAAGTAGGGGCAGCTCATATTTGAGCTGGATTTTCGACTTCGATGGTCATCACTCATCTTCACTGACCTAATTCATCTTTCATCTAGCGAGATGATTTAAGTAGGGGCAGCTCATATTTGAGCTGGCAATAGACAATACAACTAACTACACTATCATATCACCAGAAAAAAAACCATTTTGGAAACTCACCGTTCGCAGATTAAACAACTGAGCTCTACAACGTGGATATGGCTGCATTTCGTTCTTCCTTCCTTCCTCTCAGATGGTCATCCTTCCACTCAGATCGTCATCGTTCCGCCAATCATTCCAGTTCAAGTTCCTTTTCCAAGACTCACAGACTCACAAAGTGAGTCACTGTGGAATGGACGACGCAGAAAGTATTTCGAAACGCGATTTATTTCCGTTTTATTTAATGAGGGGGAAATCGCGAATTTATATTACTTTCAATATTATTATTGAACTAAAGTTTCGTAGAACGCGAGTGAAAAATTGAAAGGATGTATAAAATGAACAAACGCGAATTGATATCTTTTTCGATTCTATAATATATGAAAATTTCAATAAATACGCGGCGATAATTGGGAAGAAGTAGCAAGTTAAACGCGGAAAAATATTCAATAATACGCGAACAAGGGATGAAGCTATTATTTCAATACGCGATGCAACGACTCTAGTATTTACTAAAATTCAAAAATTCTCGTATAAATTCCGAAAATAGATTATTAATTACGGTAAACTAGTGAGACGGTGTAAATCAAGGGTGGGCATGGTGCACTCGTTCATATCAGCTCACAATACAAAATACAATAATACAACTAACTATTTAACATGCAATTCATACAATTCCTAGGATAGCTGTAAATTATCAGTTTAGAAAATCGCAAAACGTAAAACAAATTCAAAATTCACTTGTCAATAGCATAGAAAAATAAATAAAACTTAGAAAAACTGAAAGAAAATTAAATTATAGATACCTCGAAGAAAAGTACATGTTAAATTTAGAAATAACCTGTAACGAAAACGTATTTAATTAATCGATAGCTGAAACGTCCAAATTTTCCTATGCAAAATCTCAAATTCTGTTCGATATGGATACAAAGTCAATCCCCTATTCGACAAGGACGAAGAACAACGATGACTAACATTGAAATCTCGATTTCCCCAAACCCCCGAAATAATTTCGAAATAATTCGTTCCAAGTGGACTATGCAATGCGTAACACTAACTCTCTAATAAGTTTGAATAATTGGAGAAGTGATTCTATTTAAAAAAAAAAAATTCTATGTATTCAAAGTGTAGTAATAAGTATAAGAAATTTTGAGAGAAGGTAGTAGAGTGTTAATAGGGTAGACATAGGCTATCTAATAGCCATCGACCACCGTATTCACATCTCAGTACCCTCAGGTCAAAATTACGCGAAGTGTCTAGGGCCCAGTATAAAGGGTGAATAAATTCGCGGGACATCGGCGGGTCCTTATATACCTGCGGTACCCCCTCCCCAAAGTCATTACGCGGGAATCGATAATTTTACGCGGGAAATCCACTACTTTCCGCGGGAATCGGTAATTTTACGCGGGAGATCCACTACTTTCCGCGGGAATCGATAATTTTACGCGGGAAATCCACTACTTTCCGCGGGAATCGGTAATTTTACGCGGGAGATCCACTACTTTCCGCGGGAATCGATAATTTTACGCGGGAAATCCACTACTTTCCGCGGGAATCGGTAATTTTACGCGGGAGATCCACTACTTTCCGCGGGAATCGATAATTTTACGCGGGAAATCCACTACTTTCCGCGGGAATCGGTAATTTTACGCGGGAGATCCACTACTTTCCGCGGGAATCGATAATTTTACGCGGGAAATCCACTACTTTCCGCGGGAATCGGTAATTTTACGCGGGAGATCCACTACTTTCCGCGGGAATCGATAATTTTACGCGGGAAATCCACTACTTTCCGCGGGAATCGGTAATTTTACGCGGGAGATCCACTACTTTCCGCGGGAATCGATAATTTTACGCGGGAAATCCACTACTTTCCGCGGGAATCGGTAATTTTACGCGGGAGATCCACTACTTTCCGCGGGAATCGATAATTTTACGCGGGAAATCCACTACTTTCCGCGGGAATCGGTAATTTTACGCGGGAGATCCACTACTTTCCGCGGGAATCGATAATTTTACGCGGGAAATCCACTACTTTCCGCGGGAATCGGTAATTTTACGCGGGAGATCCACTACTTTCCGCGGGAATCGATAATTTTACGCGGGAAATCCACTACTTTCCGCGGGAATCGGTAATTTTACGCGGGAGATCCACTACTTTCCGCGGGAATCGATAATTTTACGCGGGAAATCCACTACTTTCCGCGGGAATCGGTAATTTTACGCGGGAGATCCACTACTTTCCGCGGGAATCGATAATTTTACGCGGGAAATCCACTACTTTCCGCGGGAATCGGTAATTTTACGCGGGAGATCCACTACTTTCCGCGGGAATCGATAATTTTACGCGGGAAATCCACTACTTTCCGCGGGAATCGGTAATTTTACGCGGGAGATCCACTACTTTCCGCGGGAATCGATAATTTTACGCGGGAAATCCACTACTTTCCGCGGGAATCGGTAATTTTACGCGGGAGATCCACTACTTTCCGCGGGAATCGATAATTTTACGCGGGAAATCCACTACTTTCCGCGGGAATCGGTAATTTTACGCGGGAGATCCACTACTTTCCGCGGGAATCGATAATTTTACGCGGGAAATCCACTACTTTCCGCGGGAATCGGTAATTTTACGCGGGAGATCCACTACTTTCCGCGGGAATCGATAATTTTACGCGGGAAATCCACTACTTTCCGCGGGAATCGGTAATTTTACGCGGGAGATCCACTACTTTCCGCGGGAATCGATAATTTTACGCGGGAAATCCACTACTTTCCGCGGGAATCGGTAATTTTACGCGGGAGATCCACTACTTTCCGCGGGAATCGATAATTTTACGCGGGAAATCCACTACTTTCCGCGGGAATCGGTAATTTTACGCGGGAGATCCACTACTTTCCGCGGGAATCGATAATTTTACGCGGGAAATCCACTACTTTCCGCGGGAATCGGTAATTTTACGCGGGAGATCCACTACTTTCCGCGGGAATCGATAATTTTACGCGGGAAATCCACTACTTTCCGCGGGAATCGGTAATTTTACGCGGGAGATCCACTACTTTCCGCGGGAATCGATAATTTTACGCGGGAAATCCACTACTTTCCGCGGGAATCGGTAATTTTACGCGGGAGATCCACTACTTTCCGCGGGAATCGATAATTTTACGCGGGAAATCCACTACTTTCCGCGGGAATCGGTAATTTTACGCGGGAGATCCACTACTTTCCGCGGGAATCGATAATTTTACGCGGGAAATCCACTACTTTCCGCGGGAATCGGTAATTTTACGCGGGAGATCCACTACTTTCCGCGGGAATCGATAATTTTACGCGGGAAATCCACTACTTTCCGCGGGAATCGGTAATTTTACGCGGGAGATCCACTACTTTCCGCGGGAATCGATAATTTTACGCGGGAAATCCACTACTTTCCGCGGGAATCGGTAATTTTACGCGGGAGATCCACTACTTTCCGCGGGAATCGATAATTTTACGCGGGAAATCCACTACTTTCCGCGGGAATCGGTAATTTTACGCGGGAGATCCACTACTTTCCGCGGGAATCGATAATTTTACGCGGGAAATCCACTACTTTCCGCGGGAATCGGTAATTTTACGCGGGAGATCCACTACTTTCCGCGGGAATCGATAATTTTACGCGGGAAATCCACTACTTTCCGCGGGAATCGGTAATTTTACGCGGGAGATCCACTACTTTCCGCGGGAATCGATAATTTTACGCGGGAAATCCACTACTTTCCGCGGGAATCGGTAATTTTACGCGGGAGATCCACTACTTTCCGCGGGAATCGATAATTTTACGCGGGAAATCCACTACTTTCCGCGGGAATCGGTAATTTTACGCGGGAGATCCACTACTTTCCGCGGGAATCGATAATTTTACGCGGGAAATCCACTACTTTCCGCGGGAAAATTAAACCGTCTCAGTAGTTTACCGTAATTAATAATCTATTTTCGGAATTTATACGAGAATTTTTGAATTTTAGTAAATACTAGAGTCGTTGCATCGCGTATTGAAATAATAGCTTCATACCTTGTTCGCTTATTATTGAATATTTTTACGCGTTTAACAGATACTTCCTCCCAATTATCGCCGCGAATTTTATTGAAATCTTCTTATATTATAGAATCGAAAACGATATCAATTCGCGTTTGTTCTTTCTATTCAATTTATATAGCGCGTTCATTTTATACTTTCTTTCAATTTTTCAGAAATTCTGTTTTCATGAAAGATTTTTTAGCATCTGATATCGAAGAATTAATTAATGCAACGAATTTGTACTATTAATTTGAATAACGTAACAGGGCAGATCATTTTTAACGAATTCGATGACACTGGTGATGATCAATTTACTCCTTCCCACAACATTTCTCTTATTTGATTGCTACAATGTCTATCGTTGTACATGCACGCACAACGGTAAATTAATTTCATCATTTCCCATTTCACTAAACGTCGAGCATGACTAATAGCTATTAACTAATAGATAACTGCCCGTATAATAATGACTGCCTGTCACCAGTGTGGAATATTGAAAGAGTTTCACGATTACAGTGGCAAAAATTTATTTTCTACGAAAACAATAACAATTCAATCTAAGATAACGTAATTGATTGTAAAATATTTTCATCCGTTGAAATTAAAATTTAGAATTTTAAATCAGATTCTTTCTTTAATTATTTCATTTAAATTTCACTAAAATAATTTGTCAGTAGCTACAATATTTAATAAGGTAGATGAAATACAAAATATTGTTTCGACATTGTATATTTCTAAAAGAGATATTCAAGGGGGTCTTCTAGTGTGACGGTTTCAAAAAATCGATTTTTACTTTTTTGCATATACCGAAAGTACAACTCTTTAAGAATGTACTCCTGAAGTTTTATAGTTATATTCAATAAAATAACGAAGTTATAGCTCGTTTAGTGTGACACATCAAAGGCCGGCGATAGGGAAAATGTAAATTGTACTGAAAACTTTAAACGCGTTTTTCTCGGAACCATGTTTTCTGAAATGGTTGCCATGATCTGGCAAAAACTACTGAACCAATCGAACTCAAATTTTGCACATGTCTTCGGAACACGAAGGCAGACGAAAAGAAGTCGAAAAAATCGATACTTCGTATTCAAAGTACCGCCATTTTTTAAATTTTCTATATTTTTCTTTTATTCTACTACCGATCATAGCTACATGCATACTAAATAAGAATCAATTGGATTTTTTTATTTTTGATAAGCAGAACAGCTCAAATCATGGCAACCATAGACCTACTTTTTTTTTCATGCTCTTGTTTGACGTGTTCCACAGCAGCCATATTTAATTATTTTTCAACAACAAAAATTTGTAACGATTCTTCAAGGACAAGTAAATGCATAGGAACAAAGCTCATGTTAATAACTGTTACCATACTTCTGTAATAAATTATCAAAGAAAGCCTAAAAAAACGGCCATCACACTAGAAGACCCCCTTAAGGAAAAGATGAAATAAATGGTTAATGTATGATATCACTTTTCTCGCTCATCCTTCGTTGTCGAAGAAATAGATTTTGAAAGTGCTCGGAACTGGAGAGCGCCTGATTTAATCTCGACTTTATGGATCGTGGATCTCTCGAGAAGTTTCTATCGTTTTTGTAACGCAACATGCACAAAGTGAAGCGTCCAAGAAAACTGTAAACTGCTAATCGACCCTTTTTCTCGTTAATTATGGAATCATTGAAAATATCGCGGAATCAAGAATGCAGTAATTTTTGTTGCACATAATTTCAAACCTCCTGAAAAATCCAAGAACTCTTTTAATGTTGGATTATTTCTAACAACACCCTATGGAAATAATCAAGTGAGGACAAAAATGTCTCCGCGTTATTTTAGACAGAGGCACTAAGGCTTCCACCAGATGTGTCTGGTGTCCGTCTTCGAGTCACGCACTGCACACTGCGATACTATAAAGTAAACTGTTCCTAGGTACAAGGGGACCCCAACTTTCTTTTTGGGTGCCCAGGAACAGTCCTTTGGAAGATTCAATAGCGTAAAGACGTTTCCTCTGAGTCCACAAGACTAAGAGACTATTTCTTTTTCATAACCCATTTCCAATATTTAATTCTAAAATTTCTACTTCTTGTAGAGAAGCTGATATTT
This sequence comes from Habropoda laboriosa, assembly GCF_001263275.1. Lineage (NCBI taxonomy): Eukaryota > Metazoa > Arthropoda > Insecta > Hymenoptera > Apidae > Habropoda > Habropoda laboriosa. Next base: position 159,244 of record NW_017100478.1, on the reverse strand, counting down.
CTAATTTCAGCTGCGGTTCATAAGTATTTCTGTTTTCTTTTCTTTATTCAAAAATACGATAAATTTTTCAAAAATAAAATATTTAGAAATATCATACTATATTTATATTACCTTTTTTTATATATTTTTTGTTAATATTTATTAATATTTGTTTAAATGGAAGTTATAAAACAAGTTAAACCCCTGATTTCTTCCTAGAAAATTGGTAAAATGAAGTTGTTTATTGAAATAAAAAAGTATATAATCCTTGATCCCAGCTTTTGAAGGGCACTGTGTGTCTGAGACTGTTCAATATTAGCATAAAAATCCAAAGAAAAATATCTCCACGTTTCTAGAACATCTTATAAGTCCCAGATTAACCAGAGCAGCCACAGACATTCCTATATGAATAATTCATTCGCATCCAATATTCATACATTTTCGATGTTCAATCTGAATATTAAACGTCGTAATATTCACACAGAGATAACAAATAAGAGCACCAAAAGAACAGTGCTGCTGAAATAATTTCGTTTCCTTCGAGATCTCCCCTTTTCCCCGTGAACCCTCTGTCTCTATTTTGGAACGAGAAATAACAACTGGGACGAAGGTATTTCATTTGAAAAAAATATCGCAACCAAACAACCCCTCGACCCCTTCAGAAACGGAGTATCAAACTGTTCAGTCAAATACTCGAACTCGTACAAATGAAAATCCACGGGTACAAAAATTCTCTACCGCGTTTTATTTCCTTTTCTCTTCTCGACGAATCGTGCACAGAGAGAGAGAGAGAGAACTTTTAACCTCGCGGATACATTTTTCGCGAGCAGAGTTTCCGCACGGACAATCCCAGCGACGAACCGGTAATTTTCGTCAGAAAAAGAGACACAGGAAGAGAGAGAGGGGGAGGGAGAATATTTCAGAGGGTTGGTGGTGTCTGGTTCGAAAGGCGACTTTCAGAAAAGCCGGATCGCGCGAGCCAATGCACGATAACATTCACGCCGGGCCGGTTTTCAGCGAATCGCGTTCAGCATCTCGCGAAACGGTCGCGCTCTGTTTCCCCCCGGCCTTTCGCTTTCCACTTGCGTGCAACGGCCAGATAGGTCTACGCATTAAGTGTCAATTACCGGCCGTTGAGGTTCGCGAAATCGTTACTTAACGGGACGAGCGTTCGCCCGGAATAAAACAGACCGACTCGTGTTCGAACACTCTACGGGGTGATCTATTGCTACCGAAACAAGCGAAGTACACTTTTGATTCAACGGTGTGGCGAAACTGTCGATAACTTTGAAATTTAGGGAAACACTGTTTTCGGGGAGGAAGCTTTTAACCCTTTGACTGCTGGCTAAATGTAAACCGCGGTCAAGTTGCAACATTTAATAGTCACTATGTACAAAAGATGTTAACGAATTAATTTACCGCGATAATTTCCTTTCTCGACCAAGCTTTTACATTTCAAATTTGTAAAACAGGGGACGTATAAACGTAATATTTATAAGCGCCGTTAGCGCGGTCTATTGGAAATGGGTTATGGAATGAAATACGTCATTTAACTTTGTAATATACGATTTATTTACGGTCTCAGAGGAAACGTCTTTACTCTATTGAATCTTCTGAAGGACTGTTTCTGGGCACCCAAAAGAAAGTTAGGGGTCCCCTTATATCTAGAAACTGTTTACATTATGGTATGGCATTGTGCAGTGTGTGACTCGAAGGCCGACACCAGATGCATCTGGTGGAAGTCTTAGTGCCTTTGTTTAAAATAACCCGGAGACATTTTTGTCCTTACTTGATTATTTCCATAGGGTGTTGTTAGAAATAATCCAACACGGTCGATTACTATTGAACGTCTATAGGCGCTGATAGCAGTCAAAGGGTCAATGAAATTTAGGGAATTGGTAGATTTATGTACAGTAGAAACATATTTATATAGAATGTGAAATAAATATTTAAGATGTAACAGTGAAATATTTTGTTGTTTCACTTTGTTTCACCCTCTATGGCGCCATGTGACTTGAAAATTTCGCATCCATTACTGCTACACTACTGTATTATACTGTTACCAGCACATTTTTTAATAATAATTATTAATTTTTATCTTTCCGAAGAAAATGTAAAATTGTAATCAACCGTAATTGTCCCTCTCATAAACGAAGAAAAATTGGGTTACAGAGGTTACTTGAAGTAAAAGAAGCAGCTACACTTTTATTCGCATTTATTTTGTTTCTGATGTGCTCGTGGTCGTTGCAATCAACCTTTCGAGCCTTGTCGAATTTTGCACGTGGAATGCCAACTAAGTCTAATAGTTCGTCTTCGAAGGACCACCTCCGTATGGCGGAGGACAAACAACTATTACTAATGGTCTAAAACTTCTAGTGACTCGACTCTTGGTGTGGTCAGATGGCTTCTAATGTTCCCTTCCGCGAAAGGTCCCACGACACCTCCGTGCGAGGACGCATCGCGGGGGTGAGGCCCTCGGATAGGTTGAGTACATTTTTCGATAGTGGTGGGGAAGGGGGGCTGGCGAAAACTATTGGTTAAATCATAGGTGGTGTAGCGGCACGCTACATACCTGACCCCAGACCATAGGTCACTCTCAGGTACCAAGCGTACCCTTGAGTGACGCACGCGGGAATTCCGAGTGCCTCGAACAATCACCGTAGCAGACAATAACGTTAAGACGCGCTTCGGCTCTGGTGACCATATGAATGTAAAAATGTACAAGTGAAAAAAGGGGCGAAGATTCTAAGTAGAAAACGAGACAATAAAAGGTAAAAGCAAATTCTTAGACTGAAAGAGCGCGATTGCCGTGGCGTCATAAAATTACCGCTGCTACGAAACGAGCGAAAGCGAAAAATATATACAATAGAACTACATACTAAGAAATCTAAGGGTCGGGCGGCCGACATACCTGTCGAGGATTAAACATTAAAAAGTAATTCCATCGAACGGGCCTAGAGAAACTAGCTGGTGGCCCGGCGAAGCAACGAAGGCCAGTCTGCTGTGGGAGTCTAATAAGGATCGTTAGCGACGGTATCATTAAGTCACGCGCATATAGTAGTAATAAAATACCTTTTTAAAGTACATTCGTGTCTTTATTGAACTCACGTATAATCACATCCTTCAGTGGGAAAAACTACCCGAAAATGCCACCCCCTAGACCATAGGTCACTCTCAGGTACCAAGCGTACCCTTGAGTGACGCACGCGGGAATTCCGAGTGCCTCGAACAATCACCGTAGCAGACAATAACGTTAAGACGCGCTTCGGCTCTGGTGACGAAAAAAATGCAAAAATGTACAAGTGAAAAAAGTGGCGAAGATTCTAAGTAGAAGACGAGACAATAAAAGGTAAAAGCAAATTCTTAGACTGAAAGAGCACCATTGCCGTGGCGTCATAAAATTACCGCCGCTACGAAACGAGCGAAGGCGAAAAATATATACAATAGAACTACATACTAAGAAATCTAAGGGTCGGGCGGCTGACATACCTGTCGAGGATTAAACATATTTTATAATTTTAGTTCCTCCAATAGTTTCGCCAGAAGGGCCATGGTTTTATATTTGATTATTGCTGCGATAAACCTTGCCCGTTAACAAACTTGGTTCCTTACAGTATGTATACTGTAAAATAAGTACCATATATGGAATGTAACGTACTATTAATTACGGGAACTTTGCTACACTGTGAAAATATAAACTCATGTAAGTACTTACCGTGTTGTACGAATGTTGTCGCAATTTTTGTGCTGTGAATCCGTGTTATAAGGGGGTCTACTGCGCTAACAAAAGGAATTTAAGTGTAAGTGTATTCTTCGGTTCTCTGCATATCTAAAAATGCCCATTTAAATTTACCATCAATGTACTGAATTTTGCAGCTAAGTATGATTTATTTTAATAATACTTTGTTCGTTTTAGTTTGATATTTTGAAACTGGGGTAATTATCATTATTATCATCATTGTTATTATTTTCTTTTTACTACTACTTTGGATTTTTGTTCATCGTTCACTACCATTATTGATAATTTTGTTATTCAGTTTTATTTTTTTTTTCTTGTTCTTTTTATCGTTATTGCTTCTTAAATTTTCAATTAGCTCCCCTTACTTAATTTTCTGATTTATTTCCAATGTCCTGTTTCTTCCCGTTCTTTATACTTTACTTAATTTAACATATTTAATTTTTTCTTTTTCTCTCTTCTATCTGTAACATACATATCTTACCTATGTACTATAATGGGTTTACATCCACGAATAAATCAATCAATTAATTAATTAAATTTTTAAAATCGATTGTGGTTCGATTCATATCGATTGTGTGATCGACGGTTTTAATTTTTGCGAAAATAAAAAATAAAAGAAATCTTAGAACAGCTCAATCTGAAGTCAAATATGTAACAACAGAACATTTTCTTTGAAAGGATTTTATGCAATGAAGGAAAGTTGACAAAACTATAAACTTGTAACCAAACGTCGATGCATTTTTAATGACCACCCTGTACGCACACATGTACAAAATGTAACAGGTTTACATTTCCAGCGTTTATCGCGTGTCAACCGACACTCAAATACTACGTAATACTTGCAAGATACACGATCAACTGGTTACAGATTGAACTTTTGTATCTCCACTTTTAAGTCCTGTCTAACTCACAACTGGACTCGATCCAACTCTGACTTCCGCACAGCAGGACACCAAAGCGACCAGAAAAGTATTAGATCGTGTTTAATATGATATGTCGAATTTCTAATCATTTACAAATAGATCACTCAAGTGATTAATTGAGCGTTGAAAATTTCTCACTTTCTTCGCAAGTTTATACAATTTTTATTATGTTACCGTTCGGGAATCTAAAGGTTCGTACTAGGCGCCTATCAATGTGAACGTAACATTTCATATTTCACGACCTAATAGTTACTTTCTAATAAGCCAATGAAAGTGTTTCCACCATTTTGAATTATGGTATACGATAAATCGTTCGAATCAGTTATCGTCGTCTACTCAAAGGAAGCTATCACTATTTTCACAACTCTCGGCCAATGATTCAATACTTCCTTATTATACACAAGAAACGTCAGAATACTCAAACTACTTGATATAAACCACTTACTCAAGTTACTTAGTATAAACTGTCGAAATAAGAATCAACAATTTCAACACTCAAAGTATTAGGTCATCCTGAATGTTCCCACGGTTGCAACCCGTTCACTTTTAAAAACATAACTCCACTGAAATGAAACATTTTTATTTTAAATAATTCGCGTAATGTCCGTTATACTTTTGCCAACGTATTACAAGAGCATTAATTCCACGTACATAAATATCCGAAACTGTAAGAGAAAGAAGGATGTAAATAAATCTCCTTGACCCAAACCTAGTTTACACAAAAAACAAAATCGTGCTCGCAGTTTCGTGGTCTACTTTAAAATGAATTCACTATGGTTTCTAAGACCAGATACCACTATCACCGCAGAGTCATGCAGTAACGAATGATGGTCATTGACCAAAAGCTAAAGGTACGGTAACCAGCCCTGAGCAACAGAAAAGACCCTGTCCTTTTCCACGACAACGCCAAGCTGCACGTAGCAAGCCTAACTGTACAAAAATGACATCAATTGGGTATTGAAGTTCTCCTCATCCCCCATATTTCCCTGATTCTTTTCTCCCTCGCTTCACAATTTCCTTACGCAAAAATGATTTAGGGAACAGGAGGATATTGAAAAAGCCTTTCAGCAGTTTCGTTCTCTTACAGATTCGGATTTTTATATGCGCGGAATTAATGCTCTTGCAATACGTTGGCAAAAGTGTATGAAACATTACGAGAATTATTTTAAATAAAAATGCTTAATTTCAACGGAGTTATATTTTTTCAAAATGAATGGTTTAAAACCGCAGGAACTGTAGGGATGACCTAATACAATAATTCGTTCAAAGGAAGGAAGCTGCCATTGTTTTGAGAACTTTTGGCCATTCACTCAGTACGACGTTACATTATTACGCAACCTTATTGGGTTATATAATTGCATATTAAAACTCTATGGTAATTTACCCAACAATTACACCATAAATTACTAGTCGCGTTTCGAACGCGTATCTCAATATATGCAACGCATTAATTCAGAATTGAAACGCTGAATGGAGTCAGTTCGCGAATCAGCCAGTTGCACAAAGAACTCCATGAGATTCTTATTGGGGCGAATACTGCTTCTCTCATCGTACGTCTCACGCGTATCCCTGGGAAAAGCTTCTACTTCGTTGCAACGCATTCACAAACACGTAGCACCTTCTGCCAGAATGTCGGCTAACTAATAGCGCGAGTATCGTGTGACGCAACGTGAAAACCTCGAGCGTGTTTCTCAAGACCTTACGTGGATCAGCTCCTTCGAGCTGCTGTTGCAACAGTGGCGAAGAACGTTCGATGTCTTACTCGAGATAGACCGAAAAGGAATTTCGTTGGTAGCGGCTGCGGAAATGAGGAGATCGGGTGTAACAATGAGTTAACGAGCTAAAAGTTCTGAAAATAGTGGTAGCTTCCTTGGAGTAGACGACGTTAATTGATTCCAACGATTTATTGTACCAGGTGGCGTACATACACATGAACCCAAACGCAGAATACAGTTTTAACCTTCTCGCCGCGCAATTACTTTTCCAACTATTCTACGAATAGAACTATAATATTGATTACATTGAAAAATCGTAATTATCTTCTCTAGCTATGATGGTACGAGGCAATTTAAATGGTTTTAACGGGTGAATAAGATGAAAAGAAATTTTTGGACAGAAGAAATAGCAAAAAATTAAAGAAATTTTCACAGTTAATTAAAAATTGTAGAGTCTAAAGTTATTTTAAGGTCATATTATTATACAGGTTTTAATGCACATTAATGTCTGTTACAACATACATGTTAGAAAATGGTCCAATTCTTCTTACACCGAAGGTTCTCGGGTAAGTGCCGTGCCTTTTACAGTACTCTTCAGTACTCTTCCCGGAGAGTCCCAAGACTGAGAATCTTTCCCGGAGAGTTTCAAGAATCCTTATCTCTGTACGCGCTACGAAGCATGGGTGACGTCGGGCCACAGGCCCCGTGCACGCGTCCTCTTTATGTTCGCAACAGGACGTCGGGTCCTTTGCCACTAGTTTGTACGTCGCCACCGAACCTATTCCCCAACGACAGGTTCCAAGGTGCGTCGCCTCTGACACGTGCGTCTTCCAATAAAATAACTGACGCTAACATACTGTCGCGTCGCGTTCTTTTGCGATGTTCAAAAGAAAACTCGCGGCCGCGACTGTTACCCGCCAAATTAATCTTGGGTAACTAGTTGAAATTTGTTTTGCTGATACGTAGCAAAACGTAGAGTGCGTCACGAAACGATTGATGACTTGTTTGAAAATTCGAGTATTCGATCGCGACTCGAAGTGTACTTGTGTCTCCTCGAACGGCTGAAGATCTAATCTTGTTCACACGAGAGAATCTTTGCGAATGTGTTGTCTCCTCGAACGGCTGGAGATCTAATGGTGTTCGCTCGATGGAACCTTTTCTGAATCTCTCACTCGATCCCCAAATTTTTCTGGAGTCTCTCTCTTTTTCATTCGCTGTCAGTTAAGCGTGTAACGCTACACCACTCGGTTTCTTTTACGAGATTTCACGGCTCGACAATTCATAATAGAAAAATATAATTTCTTTAATTTTACTTTTTTTCATCTGAAATTTTTTTTAACATATTGATGAGATTTTTCTGATGAAAATGAGATCAAACACGATATAATTTGAACAACATTTACTTATTAATACTTATTGAGTAATTAATTTAATGTCGGCCTACCTCCACGTAAAAAAAAAAGAAAATGTAGGGCCGATTCTACAAGTGTCAGTCAAATGTAGGGCCAATTCTCCAACTGGCAGTCAAACGGTTTATCTCAATACAATGAAATATCTGGCGTGACATTGGACGTGTTAATAAGTAAATGTTGTTCAAATTATGTCGCGTTTGATGTCATTTTCATCAGAAAAATCTCATCAATATGTTAAAAAAAATTTCGGGATAAAAAAACGTAAAATTAAAAAAGTTGGTATTTAAATCGCTTGGTTGCCTCGACTCACGTTTCATCCTTATCTTTCATTCGCTGTCCTTATCTACGGCAAACTACAAAGGCGGGCGCGCGGCTCGAAATCGTAGCCCCTGACTCTACAAGTGTCAGGTTTAGGTTCCTTGCGGACTGACACTTGTGGAGAATTTACTGTATATGTTATAATACATGCGTACAGATTCAGCACCTTACTGTACCAATTTGGCAATTTAATGTAATGTTCTTACAAAATTATAATGCTTCAAAGCATTCAAACTCGTTTTCCCTAAAATCGTGATTTTTGAGGTATGTCATTGTTGCAGCAACTGAGCAATATGTGAAGGGGTGAAGGAAAATAAATTCTGACGTTGCTTGGATAAAGTCTATTATCGCAGCGAAAAGGACAAAGTTTCATTTTGTACCGAAATAAAAATGTTGATAGACGTGTAAATGGTTAAAATTGAAGTCTTTTTAATGATGCATAAAATGAACTTAATTAGTATGAGTATCAAATCCATGCAATTCTCTGTAGTCGATACAAACGAACGCAGTTTAAAAAATCGTCTAATATGAGCAAAAAGTCTTCACGATTAATTTGAACACTTTATTATATGTACTTCAAATACAACTAATCAATTTCATAAAATTATCTTCATTTATTCTAATCAAGTTTCAATACATCGATTATTATCTCACTTCGAGGAATATTTAAACGCTGAAGCTGAAAATAATAATTAACAACTTCGGTGCTTTTAAATCATTCAAAAAATTACCATCTACTTAACACATATCTACATATATTTCCACAGTTCAAGACGGTCATGTTTCTCAAGGCTGCGACTTGTAAATATAATAATAAGGGGAATTAAAGTTCCTTTTGTTTTATTTAAAATAGACCATTTCAGTGCATCCTGAGTGAAAAATGGAATTCGTCGTCTCCACTACGAGAACAATGGCACATAGAACGAAAGTAACGATGAGTTAGCAGGCTAAACAGGTGACTCTGAGAGCAGCGTACAACTGCGTATGATAAGTAACTCCCCCAAGCTAGGTTTGGAGGAAACAGAATTTTTCCTAGAAATTAGATACTTTCACCGTGACGTGCAACGCAAAATAGATCCAGCAGTAAAATAATATAAACCGTTCCATTACGGAAAAGTGAAAGCATGCGAATTACGTGGAACCATGGGAACCGTGTGTCATGCTCGCGAATTTCGCGCGGGATGGAGCTCGTTTCGACGCACGAAAATTGTTGGAAAATGTAGCGAAAATTGCTAGTGATTTAATAATAAATTATTGAGAATCAGAGAAAGAGTATGTCATACTTGAGAAGATCGTTTTATTCTCTGAACTTGTCTCTACAAAATGATTAGTTTTAAAGTGGTACAGTTTTGCAAACTATAGTAAATTTCCATGTAATCTACCTAGCCATGAATAAAAGTACGCAAAACACTGAAAAATTTTACGTTTCTACGTAACCACTTGTGTATGTATTCCAACGTTTTTCTACCTACTGCATTCTCTTAGAGAAAAATTCTTTTGATGGATTGAAAATGGATTGAACTGCTCCAGTTTAGTATCACTCATTCTGAGCGAGCAAACGTTTTTCACGGCTAGGTAGATTACATAAAAATTTGACAATAAACGATGAAGTTGACAAAAATAGTGTATTATTTGTTCAGATTGAGTCACAAAGTAGTGAGTGTGTAAACATAAAAGAATGCACGATTTTGTCTAACATACGAGATGGTTTATAAATTTCAGCTAATCTTGAAATATTGACTTAAACACTTCCCAAATAATAATTCACAGAAATGAAATTTTAAAGAATTTATGAACCCTCGTATTAACAGGAGGTTCGTGGAATCTAAATTATACACAGTAGAGTACGGTCTTTGTAGCAAAGTTTTTCTTTTAATATTACTAAAATTTTTCTGAAGTCGGTAAAAATGCACTTTACACAGGGAGCTTTAAAGAATACAGAAACATTTTCCTAAGCGACACAGTGGTTGAAAGCAGTAGTTTGAAGACCAAGTTTCAACAATGAAGATACTTCGTAAAGCACGACTTGGTAGTTTCACTTCACTTCATTATTCCTCGGACTATTCTGCCTTTTATTCAATGTACATTTTGGGAGAAAAGGTTCACGAACTGAGACGATATTTCTTGTCGAGTGATGAAAGTAACAGTTAAACTAACTCCGAAAAGTAGCTACACTTGGAGATCATATTAAAAAACGGAACTTGTAAATTTTGTTTGTTTTTTTGTGCTTCGAATTTTTCCGAAGGTACGTATCTCTTTGGAATATATGTTACGAAAAATGAAGTTCGTATAATTTCAATAATAATTCTGAAAAAAAAAAAAGATTAGAGTACATCACACTTTTAAACACATTAATTTACCACCTTTGGAAGTTGGCATTTTTAAAAATTATGAATCACAAGAAACACGTAACACAAGTTTTCAAATATTTCTAATTTTAATTAAAGTTCAACATTTCACTGTTCAAAGTTCTGCAAATCAAAAATGTCTACGTTAAAACGAAAGCATAGAAATGCTCGATCTGAAACATATCTTAGGCTGTGTCTACACCATACAGCAGAACAGTGTTATAAAACAAATGGCTTTGTTACCTTGTTGTACAACTTATTTTTACAACTTGTTACAAGATTATACCTTTTGGTACTATAGTAACAAGTCTGTAACAAGTTTCCATTTTCCACTTTTTCCAACTCTCTCCGAAACTGTCCAATTAACAATCAAAATTTCTTTTCTACTTCAGTTGAATCCATCTCCACATCAAGGCCTAATTCAGCCTACGCGTCATTTTTCTTATTTCTATCATTGAAGTTCATAAACATAAGGTCCCATAAGACACTTTTCTCCCGTAACAGTCCAATTAGAGGAACAGTTTTCCCTTTCATCCATTTCAGATAAGGTTTATTCATTTTTAGACGGCGAATATTACTACGTACCTATGTAATGTAGGTGCACTACTGGCCAAAAGTTTGGAATCACTGTGCATTGCAAGTTAGACAAAAAGTCAGCAGCTTTAACCCTTTCGCGACTAGCGCCGGTTATATCCGGCATCTACTAAATGCTTCACACTGGCTAGCGCCGGTTATATCCGGCATCCACCGAATGCTTCACACTGGCTAGCGCCGGTTATATCCGGCGTCCACTGAATGCTTCACATTGGCTCGCGCCTCGACAACTCAAAGTGAAGAATTAATTTAAAATACAGAACAAGGCCTCAACAACATTCCCTTTATCCGATACACCCTTAAGTCCTCTGCTGCTCCAACGAAATCCTCTAAGATTTGAAAAAACGCGAGACACTCTTAATGTGTACGGTGTGCACTAATGGCACGACGACCCGTTCGTTAGTGGCGTACCGATGGCTAGTTCCGCCGTCGCGAAAGGGTTAAGAATTTTTTAACGAATTTTGTGTCATTCAAATCAATCGATACGAGATAAATTGCTACTTATCTCCACAATATCAATATCAAGTCTATGAAAAATTAGTGGCAGATTTAGTACTGATGAAAATTGGGAGGTGATTCCAAACTTTTGGCCGGTAGTGTACGCTTTGCCTTTCGGGCGTTCGGCTTTAAGCAGCCGAACTCTCCCATTAACGAATCTAATGAATCAATATATTGTTTGATCGCAATTATTCTGATGAGGCGTCCGAACGGCTTCCTCTGTAGTAGGTGACCAGCGGTTACACCTGCCGTTCTCTCCATTCCAGGAGTGACCCAGGTGTTAGTCCCCGTACTCTACTGGGCCGTAAGGGTATCCGAAAGCAAGGCTCCGTACTCTCCCACTCTAATGGGTCGATGGTAATATGTACCTCGTCCTCTCCCAAAAGAGTACAGCAAGAATGCTGCGCGTTCGTTCGCGACCGCGATATTTATGTGTACTCTATCGTTGCTGATGAAGCGTGGCTCGTCAATAAGTCGCGTTACTCTGCAGACGTCCACGCGGAATCGCGCGATCCCCGCGGACCATGAGCTAGAATGCTCTCGAACTTTCTACCGCGTCTTATTACAATTTCGATCGACGATAAGGATAAAGAGCTGTCCCTCTCGCTTCCTCTTGGATGGAGAAAGAATTCGTTGCTGGTCTCTCGTCGATGGTCGTTACAGTGTAAGTAATAAACCGTACGCAGTGAGCAAATACGTTACTAAATGTCCCGTGATAATTTCATTTGTTCAAAGGTTGTTTGATAGTTTTTGTACATATATTATTTATACACATTATTTTCCCACTGTGCCTTACCATGTCTATTTGTTATACGTGCTACTGTTCCAAGGTCTATAAATTAAAAATTCACTGTTAACACTCACCGACTTCGCGGCTCTCATACCCGTCACTCTTTCTTTCTTTCCCTTCTATTTCTTCGTTCTCGCAGCTGTGTTTATCTGTGTATACATCATTAAATAAAATAATTGTATTAACCCTTTACATTTGGAGCAATTTTTAATACGATCGACGAGGAACTCCAGCACACTTCTACAGTGAAACTGTCGAAAAGTAAAAGTTTTGTTTTTGTTTATGAATTTATTTATATTTCGTTCTATCGTTAATTTGCTTTATATTAATATTAATAAAACTTGAATAGAATTATATGTATGTATAATGGAATTACACGTCTGTGGCAGCTATAGTTATGGGATAACAAACCTTCTCTCCTTTTTGCTGCAGCTATGCAGTTAGCAAACTTCGGTTTCACACTCGATCGATCTCTTAAAACCACGAGAGGCGTGTAAAACGAAAAAGTTCCGAAGAGTGTACCATCGTTCCTCCCATTGAGTACCATTTTAAGGATTAAAATAACGATGTTATATTCGCTCGGTTGATTATATCTTGTTCGAAAGTTTGTTCAAGGGGAAAAAACGAAGAAATTTCCAGTTATCGACATGAGTTTACGTTTTTTATCGGATTCCTTTATCTCCCTTTCTAATACCAAGCCACGAAAGCATTCGAAAGGTTGGTTAATCCGCACGTTGTATAGAAAGTTAATGAAGATAATTAAAAGTATCCTGCCTGTTGCAGAGGAACTCGGTATTAGCGAGATCCTTCTTCGATATACAGAGATACACGAACCTCGACACGCACTCCTGCCATTTAATTCGCCTGTTCAATCATTGCTCTCCTTCGCCTCTGTTCGTATTCGATTCTATTATCTCGCGATTGAAATCTAGTTGAAGCAAGAATATAATCAAATTATAGACAGATGGAATAAAATAAATTTTCCAAAAACGGTCATTTAGATTGTACATTTTCTTCAAATTATCCAACTTTTCACTAGGTAATTTTATTCAAAGTTTTCCCGCTTCACGCGAGAAATCTTGTACAAGCTAAAACGAAGGCGAAGAATAGTAGAAATTGGACATCCAATCGCGGTGAATCGCTATTTCTAAGTGGTGTCTCGATCAGAAGTCAGAGAATCTGGAACAATTCTTGATTTCGATTGCGATGGAAATTGGATGCCAGGGAAAGGTTAGAAATAAAGAAAAAGTCATTTGAGATTTCCTCCTGTCCTTTTCGTTGTTTTTAAATACAGAAAAATCTTTTGAATTTAAATCACCTTGAACAATTAAGCACTCGAATCAAAATAATTTTAGGAAAACGCAATATCTCACAAGAGATGTTCGGAAACCCGAACATTCAAAAAAATTTGAACCTGAAAAAATGTAGTTCAATTGACGTTAATAACTATTTTTTATAAAGTTTATTTAAAAAAAATCTTTTTTTCAAAATTTACCGCCACGACTCTTAATTTTTAAAAAAT
>NW_017100478.1:141590-145215 GCF_001263275.1 Habropoda laboriosa | reverse complement strand
AAAATTAATCTAACGCCTTACTAGGAATCCGTTTAGCCTTACCATCTCTGTTTAGTAAAGATCTAAATGTTTATGATACGTGACAAAAGGCCCTTCGGTCCCAAGCGGGGTCGTAGGCAATATTAGGGCGTTGCGTAGGAGCATTCTTAGTCTGTACAGTAAATTCTCTACAAGTGTCAGTATAGATGGTCCTACGCCTAGTTCTGCGTCATTGCTGCGCCTATGTTATCTCGCTGTCTGCCGTGACAGTGAACGTGTTAATAAGTAAATGTTGTTCAAATTATGTCGTGTTTGATGTCATTTTCATCAGAAAAATCTCATCAATATGTTAAGAAAAATTTCGGGATAAAAAAACGTAAAATGAAAAAAGTTGGTATTTAAATCGCTTGGTTGCCTCCACTCACGTTTCATCCTTATCTTTTACTCGCTGTCCTTGTCTACGTTCGGCAAACTACAAAGGCGGGCGCGAGGCTCGAAAACGTAGTCCCTGACTCTACAAGTGTCAGGTTTAGATTCCTTGCGGACTGACACTTGTGGAGAATATACTGTAATTACCCCGGAAACATACTCGATTCTAATTTTAAAGTATTTCCAAATGCAAATAGTGACGAGAGCACACATGTTCAAACGAACGAATTCATTCACGGCACAATCAACTTTTACAACTACTCTTTATTTGCCCTCGTCAAACAGAAAGATTTCCCGCGGTTTCTACTAAATATAACGTATTTAAAAAAAATTTTTTTTTAAAAATTTACCGCCACTACTCTTAATTTTTAAAAAATTCTTTATCACCACAATATAAGGCATCAAAAACTATAACTTCGAATTTAACTTTTTTTCCATATCTTGTACTCAATTTTGTTGATGAGGTGTTTTCGCCCCTAACACCGTTTTATTGTCGAAACAAAAAATTGTCTCGCAATTAGCGTCACTTGAACTACATTTCTGCAAAGTTTCAAATTTTTCGAATTTTCGGGTTACTGAAAACCGTTGTTAGTTGTCCTTGTTAGATTTATCAGGCAGTTAGATATAGCAAAAATTAATTCGGTTAAATCCGTTTAGCTTTACCACCTCTGTTTAGTAAAGATCTAAATGTTTATGATACGTGACAAAAGGCCCTTCGGTCCCAAGCGGGGTCATAGGCAATATTAGGGCGTTGCGTAGGAGCATTCTTAGTCTGTACAGTAAATTCTCTACAAGTGTCAGTCAGTTTGGATTCTACAAGTGTCAGTATGGATGGTCCTACGCCTAGTTGTCTGTTTTATCTCAATACAGTGAAATATCTGGCGTGACAGTGAACGTGTTAATAAGTAATGTTGTTCAAATTATGTCGTGTTTGATGTCATTTTCATCAGAAAAATCTCATCAGTATGTTAAGAAAAATTTCGGGATAAAAGAACGTAAAATTAAAAAAGTTGGTATTTAAATCGCTTGGTTGCCTCGACTCACGTTTCATCCTTATCTTTTATTCGCTGTCCTTGTCTACGTTCGGCAAACTACAAAGGCGGGCGCGAGGCTCGAAAACGTAGTCCCTGACTCTACAAGTGTCAGGTTTAGGTTCCATGCAGACTGACACTTGTGGAGAATTTACTGTATACAGTGCTCTTACCATCAAGTAGAAAAGCGAAGCTTCCTTGTGTCTAATAAAAGTTTATAGATTGAAATAAGGATTATTAATTATTTAACAACCAGTAACTCCCATAATCCAATAGTCCTACAGTTTTACTGTATCAGATATTGACCATAACAAAACAATTTGACCAAAATCTTAGATGTCATATAATTTTGTAAAATAAAATCTTCCAAAATTCAGCAGAATTCTAGGAAAATAGAATTTCGAAGGAAAGCAGCAATAGTCGTACAATACGCGATATTAACACGTTTATGCTCCCGTATTCACACTCTTCGACCACGTAACACGAAATTACACGGCCGCATAGCCACGCAACCGTCCAACAAGCGTTTGCGAGTTATCGCGAGAAACATCGTTTTTTTTTCCCAATAATGTTGCGCGTCGATTTCACACACGTGGCGCGAACAATGACACTGAAGCACGAGTTCTGCGGCGTGTAACTCGCAGATACAAAACGTCGATAGTAGTTTGCGTTGTACGTCAAGGGAGATGTTTGATAAGCACGTGTGATCCTCGAATAGGCGAAAATTATTAACTTGTACAAAAATTCTGGAACAACAGCGACGCAAGAAAATTACGTGAAATGTTGTCCCTTTGAGTGGTGCAATGAAAATTTACATTTACAATTCGCTATTTCGAGAGAGAAAGGTTAAGGGGAGCTTTAATAATTTCCAGAGTTTCTGAAGTAGGGCTTTTTACGCCAGACGGATTATTATTTCGAGTAAAGTTGATGTTATGTAAGAGTTCTAGTACAAGAAGTGTGTTATTTAGAAGCAAAACTAATGTTCTACTTACTTTAATTGAAAATAACAAAATTTGAATATGAAAAATAGTATTAATATTAATAGTAAAATTAATAGTGTATTAACTTTACTTCACAATTTGAAAGTTAGAATGGGAGTAATATTATATTAACCCTCTAAGTCTGAAAGTGTTTTAAACTTGCAGAATTTTTTTCAGAGTTAAAATAGTTTATACTTCAGATTGGGAGATTACTCATTTGGAAGGCATGAAACATGAAAATGTGAAAATCATGGATATCTGGTATGGGACGTAGGAGTTCCACCGGGACTAATGAGTAATTTTTTTCAACATTAATGGAAAATATGGAAAACAAGACAAATATGTACTTAAATTAGATTTTTAATTCTATTTTGTATAATTATAAAAACCGTTGTTGCTTTTGTTACAGCAGAGATATACATTGCATTATACGCAAAAGGAAGATGGTTTATTCTTTATGCATAGAATGCAGCTTTGTCTAGATTCGCTAAACATTGGAAAATGATCCAGTGATTGAATTGTTTTTTGTGGTTGTTTAACTGTTGTGCGTAAGCAAATGGTGCATATATTGATTAAACCTTTTGCTACGACGCGCTTGAGACAAAAAGTGCTCATTCGACGAAATAGTTATTATTTCACGCTGGCATAAAAATAAAGCTGCATATGATTGAAAATCAATTGCTTTGTGATAGTTAAATGTCTGCTGCATTCTGATCAACAGCGGTAGGTTATTTATGAAGTGCAAAAATAAATTAATAAATTGTACGTATTGGATGGGCGTACATCCACATATGTATGTATACACGCTCCTCGTAAATGAGTGACCACTTTTGCAGCGCGGAGGTACAGTAATGTCTCCACAAGTGTCAGTCCGCAAGGAACCTAAACCTGACACTTGTAGAGTCAGGGACTACGTTTTCGAGCCTCGCGCCCGCCTTTGTAGTTTGCCGAACGTAGACAAGGACAGCGAATAAAAGATAAGGATGAAACGTGAGTCGAGGCAACCAAGCGATTTAAATATCAACTTTTTTAATTTTACGTTTTTTTATCCCGAAATTTTTCTTAACATACTGATGAGATTTTTCTGATGAAAATGACATCAAACACGACATAATGTGAACAATATTTACTTATTAACACGTTCACTGTCACACCAGATATTTCACTGCATTGAGATAAAACAGACGCCCTGTATTACATTACATA
>NW_017100478.1:82104-122601 GCF_001263275.1 Habropoda laboriosa | reverse complement strand
TTTTTTACGTGGAGGTAGGCCGACTCTATGTGATAAACAATTGGCAACCAAACGGTGCCTCTCCTTCTACATTCGACGGATAATGTGTACTGGTATTTAATGTAATTTCTTAGCAATTTGTTTTGGTAATTTATCCAAAGCGATATATTATGAAATTAAATTAATCACTCAATAAGTTTTAACGTTAGATTGTTTCCTCGATATGGCCATGGTGGTCAAATGGAGTGCCTCAAATGTTTAGAATAATTAAAATAAAATAAATGTTGTCAACTAAAAATTTTGAACGTCATAGCTAGCTAGACATTATTTTCAATTGAAAAAAAATAATTATAAAGCATAATACTATAATCCTATGCTTAAAATGTATTTTCTTGTGGCCGCCTGACAGCAACCTGTAAATCTGGCGTGACTGTGAACGTGTTAATAAGTAAATGTTGTTCATTAATTATATCGTGTTTGATCTCATTTTCATCAGAAAAATCTCAGCAACATGTTAAAAAAAATTTCAGATGAAAAAAAGTAAAATTAAAGAAATTATATTTTTCTATTATGAATTGTCGAGCCGTGAAATCTCGTAAAAGAAACCGAGTGCTGTAGCGTTACACGCTAGACTGACAGCGAGCGAGATAACACTGGCGCAGCAATGATGCAGACCTAGGCGTAAGACAATCTATACTGACACTTGTAGAGACATTACTGTATACCTATATACGTTCTCCGTAGCAAAAGGGTTAAATAAAACAATTGTTTTTGAAAACACATTCTTATTATTTCGTCCCACAAAAACGGCAATTTACGTACAACATAATAATTACTTTAGAATGAACCAGTACCTACTGAAACTCTAATTTCAAAATATCTAGAAATTCGTCAATCTTCAATCTCAACAATATTTGTGAGTATTGACAATATTCTTGATCGTATGCGTATCTGCAATGCATTTATTAAAAGCTTCTCTATACTTTCAATTTCGCCGCAAGTGTTTTTACCCGCGGATAATGCAGCAGCGATTCGGCCATTATTCGCGGCGCTGTTTCAACGCGAGCGAGTTTAACCATTATCGTTGCAAAAATTCCAGTGAGAGGTGCTCGAGATTATTTTCAGAGGCAATCCTTCGTTACAGTTAAGCGCGCGCGGTGAATTCGTTACGTCCACAGACAGCCGGTTGTTTCTTTCGTGTTTCCCATGTATTTCTCCGCCTTTGTTGCCCTTCACTATTTACCTGCTATCTCGCCAACACTCCCCTTTAATTTCTTCCTTGCCGTCTTCTAATCACGGACGCTAAACGAGGCCCGCCTTTGTGCCGCTTTCGGATCTTGGACACTAGCGACATGTTAAACAGAATTTAATAATGGCGTTTTCGAGCCGCTTTAGACGAACTTTGAGCGAGGAAGTAATTAGAATTCACGGACGAAAATGTTTACTCTGAAACTGCATGTTCACTATGACGTCGTGTTGCCCTTGTTTTTTAACTTTGTTAGAGTTGTTTTGGAATTGGTATAATTTAAAGCACGTGTTCACCTCAGATAAGTATGGGGTAACCGCAAGTGCAGTTACTTCCAAAAATATTCGAAAACTAACAAAACAACCATTGAACACGGTACAGGAGAAAATTTGATTAATCTGAGTAAAATGAATATTATACTATGAATACTTAAAATGTGTTTGAATATTTGTGCAACATGGAAATTGAACATAATTTCGATTAATTTGTATTACAATGTTACGTAGGAAAATACGTTAAGCTAACGATATGTAAGCCTTAAAGTGCAATAAATGACGTTTCATAACGAAAAAGCACCAAATCAATCATTTCATAATTAGAAAGGCAAGCTTATACAGGACGTCCCAGGTATTTCCGGGCAAACTGTGGTGATTTAGCCTTCATTTGAAAGTAAGAAAAAAGTATTACATAATGTTTTGCAATAAACGCTTTGTTACAAAGTGCAAGGGCTTTTATGGATCGAGGATTGTTCGTGTAACTGGGTTGCCTAGTATCCACACAGTAAGTTCTTTTATTGAATAGGTGGCTCGCGAGGTTCACACTTGGCTCCCCACTGACTGCTTTCCAGTCACCTCGCGAGTTTCTTCCTAACCATCTTCTTTCTTCTCATTGGTACGTCGAAGTTTGAAATAGATCGAAGATAATGTTAAATGTATTTAACAGAAAGAAAAATGTGTATTCGACAATCGTTTGCCAGTGTGAAATTTTGTTTCACCAACATTGAAGAAAGTTGAATGATAATATCAGCGAACTTCAAAATAGGTGAAATACAGCATCAAGTGTAAAGGCGAAAAGAAGGTGTACATTTAACAGACTGTTACTAATATAACATCAGGAATTAGTAATTTTTCTTTAATATAAAGGAAGACAGACGCATAACATTTGCAAACTTTGAAATAGTTAAAATGTAACATTAAGAGATATGCAAACATTTTACATAGATATCTACAACGTACAGATTTAGCATACTTTCTATACACCCTAGATTTAAGGAACTCCTTTCTTTTTCGCAGCCGAGGTCCAACGACTCGAACCAGAATCCCAGTTTATTGCATTGTTAAGAGGTGGATCCCAAGTGTGCAGAAGAGCGTGATAGAGTGCAAAGTTATTTTCAAGTTGTACACTCGTGGGAACCGCACGGATTTAAGGATTACTTAAGGATTTTGCATAGTGTATTTCAACGTTCCCAGTCATCCGGTTCATTAGCATCGGGACGCGACTGCGTTTCGAAAATTCAATTCAAATCTGGACGTTTACAAATGTAAACATTCTACGCTTCGTTTCAAATTTGAAATTCCGTAGAACTATCCACTCTCACCTTTTTTTTTCTATTTCTTTCAAATTACAGGTCTGTAATATTTAAAAAAAATTTTGCCAAATTTAAAATATTTTTATAGCATCTCCACGTGTGGCGAAATTTCCAAGAGAATATCGTGACATCGCAACCTGAAACCCGTGACACGTTGCGCTAAGAGTTCTATTAAAATTCGCCAAGCTAACAGAAAAATACGAGTATTCGAATGAGAAAATTTTTACACAGCGAAGCAGATTTCTCCCTCTGAATTTTCTGCAATTCGGAAGGAATTTCCGTCGTAAAAAACAGTTTTCTAACATAAAAGTAAAAAAGAACTTGGTGAGAAGTAATTTCCTTTTAAATACTCCCTATTT
The DNA here is from genome assembly GCF_001263275.1 of Habropoda laboriosa. Lineage (NCBI taxonomy): Eukaryota > Metazoa > Arthropoda > Insecta > Hymenoptera > Apidae > Habropoda > Habropoda laboriosa. Next base: position 119,429 of record NW_017100478.1, on the reverse strand, counting down.
CATTGCGAATCTGAAATTTCTAAAGCGACTACTGATTACAATCGTATCGTTAACCTCAAGCTATACGGCAATCTCTGACAAATGCCCAGTGAAGCAGTTTAATACCGTCGCGGAACGATTATTGAAGTGCTACGCCAGACACGGATAAATACTAATTGCTTATTGGTGAACACACCCAAATAGTCGTTATAACTGCTCGTTGCTCCAAACTGTAACTTCAAGCAGGACCTTCCACAACAACGAAGATTGTACCTCTAACCTAATTTGATTTAAAATAAGAAAGACACTATTCCAAATAATATCACTGTACCGCAGAAGGTTAATAGTCTAGCCGGTGCGGGTAACACAACATTAATGTTTAATACTTCCTAGTATTATATGTGTAATAACATAATGTCCGCACTGCACGCACGTACACAGTTGCGAAATGCAATCGCAGCCTACATGACACGCTCCAGTAATCGTTAAATTTAAACAAACTACATTTTTAAACTAAAAACTTCGTTGAAATTTTGCAACGAGTGAAAAAGATTAAATCTTGTATACAGCAGGTGTTTCGCTAAATATAGTATTACTGCAGTGTAATTTTTCATGAAAGCATTAATTGAAAATACTGAGTAACACTTTTTGAATGAAACTTCGTCATTGAAAGAATTAAACTTCGAGCATACTTTCGTTATCGTTTCATTCAATTGCTTACTACTTTTATCGATGTTGATGTTCGTAAATATTAACGGTACGGTGTAAAATAACAATTAGCGAAATTATTATCGAATTAAGTGATACGTGTGTTTTAAAAAACATTTCTACACACACTGCCGGCCAAAAGTTTGTGCTGAAGCAAAATGTTTTATGTGTACCGCGTGGAAAACTCGACATCCTAAAATATTGGAAGAAGCGAGTTCTTCTTCACGGTACGTTTATGACACGTCCGCTGAATATGGTTTGGGGATGCCTGCGAACACCCCAGGTATAAATGTGTAAACTGTCGCCACGTTTTTTAGGCAGTTCTAATTGTGAATATCGTCTAAAATATAATTATTTACCTAACTTACTCCACACCGAGTCATTTATTTAATATAACCCCTCAACAGTCACTGAACACAAAAATTTCCCGAAAAATGTCGAGCGACTTTGAGAATTTTTTATCGTTCGAATCAAGTGATATGAGATAAATTGATAAATGTAGAATTGAGATAAACTTCAAATCTATAAAACATTAGCAGCCGATTTAATATTGATGAAAAGTGGGATGTGATTCCAAACTTTTGGCCGGTAGTGTATGTACATTTGCACGAAAAAAGAAACGTCACTTTGAATGGTATAATAAATAGTGTATCACTTTGCATGCCCGTATACAGGGTGTCGTGTAACTAGCGGAACAAGCGACGAGGTGCTGTATCTACGTGAGAAAATAAGTAAAAAAATGTTTTCGCTGTGGGCTCTATTTTCGAGGAAAATAGCTCTTAAATATTTGCCGGGTATATGTGAGTTGTTGAGAATGAAAGGAGTGAATTCGACAGTAGCACTTGTTTAAAAAACCAGCTTCAAAGTTTTCCATTGTCTACTTTGCGTTCTTTGTGTTTTCAACATGGCTATTTTCGGTATGAATTGATGTATGCTTGTTAAATATTTTGTAGAAAAATTATTACCGCAAAGTTGCTGAATCACAAAATTTAATGAAACGTCACACAGTGCTTATATTACAGAACAGTATTATTCCTATTAGTAAAATATGAATTTCATTACTATGTAGAAAGTCATTTTTCTAAGGATATAATGGACGAACTCGACATCTATAATAGGATTACGAGACAGTAAACGTGTTGAAGAATAGTATTAAAAAATAAAATCTTGACCATAATTTACACCACGAGTGTGACACGTTTCGGCAAGGCAATGGATTAAGATGATCGCGTTACGAGGTTCATCCCTTGCAAATGGAATAACTAAAATATACTAGTAAATAGAATAACGAACACGAACACCACACTCAAATTCTCCTCATAACGGACCTGTTTTGAAGCACTTTCATAATCGAGGTTTTTCCAAATTACTTCCTGTATTCATCTGATAGCCAATTCATGAGTTTCAGACGTTGTAAGCTGCATCTTCTCTAGTTATAGTGGTACGAGATGGTTTTTATACGAAGTTTAAATAGTTTTACAGGGTGAAACAGATAGAAGAAATGGTAAAAAATGAAAGAAAGTTTCACGTTTGATTTAAAATTTGAAAATCCAAGGTCACAATACAGTAGAAAAAAATATATACATTCATATAAACAATATAGGTGACCTTGAAAAAAAAGAAACAGATAAAACGGTATTTATAAAAAAAATTTTTTCCATCTTATTCACCCTTTGAAACCATTTAAATTGTATGCAAAAGTGTTCTCGTACCACCGTAGCTAGAGAAGATAATTAGATGGCTTGTTTTACGTCTGTATAAGATAACACGTTATATAGCAAAGTTATAAAACTTGCTAGAAAAAGAGAAAGCCATGTAGCAACTTGCATGTTATCCATCAAGTGTCGATAAAGATAAAACATTGTTATAAGTGTGAAACCAGTGTGATAGGACAATAAAACATTTGCTTTCTACCATATGCAAACAGTTCGTCATCTGTGGTTTTTTACAATTATAAAATGGGATGGACGAAAGAAAGAACCGTTCGTTTAATTGAATCGTTACGGGAGAAACGTATCTCATGGGATCCTACGTTTATGAACTTCAAAGACAAAAATAAGAAGCACGATGCGTGGGCTGAATAGGCGTTGATTTGGAGATGGATTTAACCAAAATAGAATAAAAATTCGAGTATTGATTGGACAGTTTCAGCGACAATTTGTTTCACGACAGTTTTCTTATACAGTGTAGAAGCGGTTTTAGGAAGGTCACACCACTGCAAGATACAGTAATGTCTCTACAAGTGTCAGTCCGCAAGGAACCTAAACCTGACACTTGTAGTATCGGCCCTACATTTTACTGACACTTGTAGAATCGGCCCTAAATTTTACTGACACTTGTAGAATCGGCCCTAAATTTTACTGACACTTGTAGAATCGGCCCTAAATTTTACTGACACTTGTAGAATCGGCCCTAAATTTTACTGACACTTGTAGAATCGGCCCTAAATTTTACTGACACTTGTTTCAGATGAAAAAAAGTAAAATTAAAGAAATTATATTTTTCTATTATGAATTGTCGAGCCGTGAAATCTCGTAAAAGAAACCGAGTGGTGTAGCGTTACACGCTTGACTGACTGCGAGCGAGATAACATAGGCGCAGCAATGACGCAGACCTAGGCGTAGGACCATCTATACTGACACTTGTAGAATCCAAACTGGCTGACACTTGTAGAGACATTACTGTATTCCTCACTGGTAAGAGTGTGATCGCTCTCTCAGGGACAGTAAAAATCCGTCACGGTATAAAAAAAAAAAACTAAACGAACATATAACAAATTAAACGACGAATTTGCAAAATTAAAAACTTAAACAAAAATTGAAATTATCTTTTCGCAAAATATCGTACCAAATCTTACAAGATACCCTGCACAATGAGAATCCCTGAAAGAAAAAGGACTCGATTTAAAAAAAAAAGACTGTTGCAATTCCACTGTCCCGCAACCATTTCATTTTCCCTTATCACCGTTCTCGGTGAAACTCTTCTGAGATATCAGCCTTTCCAATTACATGAAACATTCTGTACCTACGCTGTGCTTTACTCTAAATTAAACATTCACCGAACGTTAGCCGTTTCTTTTTCCCAGCTCTCCGCGAATTCTCTCTGTGAGTTGTCCGTGGACGTGATCGGCCGGATTGTTTCGCGCCGTGCAATTCCGAGTAGTCGGCGGAACATTCGGTAATTCGAATTGTGCGCGCAGTTGCCCTGGCCGGAAACCGCTCGTGGAAGTTGGCCAGAGGTTGCACCGAGCCCCAGGGGCGAGCTAATGCTAGTAATTAATTCAACTGGAATCTGCGTGAAATTTAAATGCACCTGCTCTATTGATTTTCCGATTCACCGGCAATTTTGCCCGCGCAGGTGGCGGCACCTGTGCACCCCATAAGCTGCGCGTATGCGCGCCAGCCTTCCTTTCGAATATTCTCTTGGCCGGTCGGCGTTTTTTCGGATCGCAAAAAAGGAAACTGGAACGCTGATGAGCGGCGGAACTGAGGCTACGCAATTGCATAATGGTCGAGGCTTTTGTTTGTAGGGAACTCGAGCGTAAACGTAACGGACTGAGCGGACTTGACGGATACGGTTAAGTTATTTTTCCTCCTTTCGTCGAAGCGTAGGGAATTGTATGTTATAAAATCTGGTTAAAATTATTGCAGTATCGATTGTAGTGTTCAACGTGTGCAGTTTCAGTAAAAGTATAATATTTATTAATCGAAGTATGATCAAAAAGGTTATTACGTACGAAGTACAAGATTACTTATGCTTTCCTTGAAAAAATAAATTTAACAACAATTCAAGTTTTGCCCAACTAAAAAATGATCGGTGTAGTTTGGTATGGCGAACTTTCGTACATAATTTACCATTTAACAATAAAATAATTAACGAATTCATGCTAGTTTGGAGTTTTCATTTAAGAGTAGAATTCTCAAATCAATCATTTCATATGCAACAACCTAGTAGTATTGTTTTAGCATAGTATTTGCTTCACTTCATAATTTGAAAATTACTATGCAAGTAATGTTACGTTAAAATAGAAACAGGCTATTTTCTTTTCACCCTGCAATTTTCAAAATTCTAATGGAAAAGATATTACATTGAGACACAATGAATGTCACATTTACTTTAGTTTACAACATAAGAATCTTAATGCAACAGAGAGATCTTTTATTTTATCCTAGGGAAATAGTGTATACAAAAGGGTATATTAGTAATGTAAAAACCTTTTTGGTGTTTTTATGCATTTTTACTTACAGTATACTTATTGTATGTGACAGTATTGAACAGAAGTTATTTCGATTAATCAGTGAGCTAATTATTGTTGTTATTTAGGGGTAACGATTAAATCGAATTTATCGTTATTCGAAATAGCTTTTATCCAGCATTGAAGTCGTGGAATTTTTAATAAACAAAGCATTGAAGACCAATAAATTCCTGAAATTTTGAAGGAGATTGCTAATATTTTATAGGTTGAGAAGAGCGGAAGTGCAAAAGACGGATACAAAGTGATTCTCCAAATTAAACCAAAAATAATAATTATTTCCAATAGAAAAATAAAGAAACTAAAATCGAACAACGAATGAACAAATAACGAATAAAACTTTTTATGCAAATCATTTTTTAATATAAGAAAGTAAAAATAAAAATAACGAGTAAAATTAATTAATCGTTAATAACGATGATATAAAATTTTATTCATTATTTATTATTCATTATTCGTAGAACTTAGTTTTGTATTTAGAAATGGGAAAAGAGATAAAAGTTCCAAGTTATTAGCATTTAAACAATATCTGTACAGCGATTAGAGAAAAAGATTAGGGTACCAGTGTCTGTGTGGAAAAAGTATGAAACTCTGTGTTGTACAGTCTCTTTGTATTATGTTAATGCATTTTATACATGTGGCTGTGAAGTAAGTGATGCTTAAGTCAATAATGTCTGAAGAATCAGTATAAGTTTCTAACGTTTTAAGATGGTTTTACTCAAAATAATCTTAACTGGACACTTATCCTGTTTCCACTGTACTCTAACCCATAAGGATATGCAGCGTAATTTGGAAAGGATTGTAAGAGAAATTTCGAAATACACTTCCCAGTAAACTTCCCAGATACAGACAATTATAAAATCACACGACGTAACAGCTTGCAAAGGTTATTAGTATTTTAATTATTTCGTTTATAATCAGGGAACTATTTAAATGGAGAATTTAAAAACCATTAAATCCCAGTATTTATATAACCAACCAATCGTTAAGATTTCATACCTGGAATATAATTGCTTATAGATCTTATATCCCCCAAAATGTTCCATGAACTGGTTTAAGAGACACGAATTGCTCGTTAATCGACAGTTTCGCATGGAACGGGTCTAGGCAACACTCTCTAAAAATACTACGCCGATTCGAAGCCAGTTCTACATTTTCCACGTATCTTGTACTTACGTCACAGTTCAAGCCTAGAAAACTAATTAGAGAAAGTCGAATTTTTCGAAACAGCTAATTTATTCCACGTACTCATGCCCTTGGGAACATTCACGCGGAATCAACGATGCGTTCATACCGACGATAATAAGTTAATTACTTATATTCTTAACAGTTCATTACGCCTACATAGGAGAGCAATTTGTTGCCATTATCGTTAAGTCGGGAAATTAATAAAATTACCGTGTTACCGTTTATTGACCTCAATGAAGTTTCATTATCGCACAACAGATTCCGGGAAATTTCAAATATTTCCAGCTTACACAGGGTGTTTTAAGAAAATGTTAATGCATACGTGCAATGGAGAATTTGTACGTGTGTATTGGCGCTCGAAAGTTTAGAGCATATTATGATTTCAAGACAAATGTAATTTTCCTTTACCCTTTTGCTTGAGGCACAAGACGCCTGTGCATTGTTAACCCGCTATAACGCCATTTATCTACATTTTATTGGTTTATTGCTGTACTACTGCATTATATTGTTGTACTATTACATTACTACTAGCAAATATTTTTATGATAATTATTAATTCCTACTTTTCCAAGCAAAATGTAAGATTGTGATAAACGGTAACTTTTTTTTCTCGTGAACGAAGAAAAATCGGATTATAGAGGATTAAAAATACCACGGGAGAGACAGGAGGACGTAAGGTTTAATTAATAAATTTCTAGATACCACAGTTTTTCAGATATTTAAGTAAAATTTTCACAGCAGCTAGAAATATTCTGTAGCTAATTATACTATTATTCTGACATCACCTAATCATTTGAAACAAAAATTTCAAAACTTGGGTCGAATAATTGACCCAAATTGGTCCATGAGATTAAATGTATTAGTAAATACATGTTTTATTGAACATATTGTGTTACAGTAATGTAGTATCGGGGCTTCCATACCCCAAAAAATAGGAAACCGGCACATTACTCTGGTATTACTCTAGCTGGTAATCCGGAAGGTCCCGGGTTCGATTCCCGTTGGGGTTCCTCAATATTTTTCCCTAGGTTCCTACAAATGGGTGCTCAGCCGGGATGGAGGTATCTACGGCTACACGAAGCCAGGCGCCTGTGAGATGAAAACATGTGAGAGGGGGGTGCACGTCTCCCAAAAGAGTTTTGAGAAACAGAGTTTCGGCTGAGAGTGCCACTGTGTGGGGAGTGTACCCGAAAGTGTTGAGTGTACCCGAAAGTGTTGAGTTTGTCAAGGTGTTGAACTCTTAGGACATTCGGTGGGGTCCTTCGATATTTTTCCGTCGTCGGTTCCTAAAAATGGGGGCCCGTCCGGGATGCAGGCATCTACACGGCTACACGAAGTCAGGGAGATGTGCGATGAGAACATGTCGAGGGTTGCACGTCTCCCAAAAGAGTTTTGAGAAACAGAGTTTCGGCTGAGAGTGCCACTGTGTGGGGAGTGTACCCGAAAGTGTTGAGTTTGTCAAGGTGTTGAACTCTTAGGACATTCGGGGGCGAATGTCAGTTCAGAATGGCCGAGTGTAGTATCGGGGCCTCAATACCCAAATAGGAAACCTCGAAGGGACAATAGAGAGGGAGTGGTTGGCGAAGCGCGCAAAGCCTCGGTTTGGTAAGGTGAAGGTCCCGGGTTCGATTCTCGTTGGGTCCTTCAATATTTTTCCCTAGGTCCCTACAAATGGGGGCTTAGCCGGGATGGAGAGGTATCTACGGCTACACGAAGCCAGGCGCCTGTGAGATGAAAACATCTCGAAGGTTTGCACGTCTCCCAAAAATGCGTTATTTCGGCTATGTGCCACTGTGTGGGGGAGTGTGCCCGAAAGTGTCGAGTTGTTGAACTTAGGTCATTCGAGGGCGAATGTCAGTTCAGAATGGCCGAGTGTAGTATCGGGGCCTCAATACCCAAATAGGAAACCGGCGCGGGGGAATAGAGCGGGAGCGATTGGCGTAGCGCGCAAAGCCTAGGCTTTGCTAAGCCAAAGGTCCCGGGTTCGATTCCTGTTGGGTCCCTCAATATTTTTCCCTAGGTTCCTACAAATGAGGGCTCAGCCGGGATGGAGGTATCTACGGCTACACGAAGCCAGGCGCCTGTGAGATGAAAACATCTCGAGGGTTTCCACGTCTCCCAAAAATGCGTTATTTCGGCCGTGTGCCACTGTGTGGGGGAGTGTGCCCGAAAGTGTTGAGTTGTGTTTGCATTGAGGACATTCGAGGGCGAATGTCAATTCAGGATGGCCGAGTGTAGTATCGGGGCCTCCATACCCAAATAGGAAACCTCGAAGGGACATTAGAGAGGGAGTGGTTGGCGTAGCGCGTAAAGCCTCGGCTTGCTAAGCCGAAGGTCCCGGGTTCTCGATTCCCGTTGGGTCCCTCAATATTTTTCCCTGGGTTCCTACAGTAACGATACTGTACCTAATTATAATTAGAAGGAAAAGTTGTAATTGTAATATACTTACTTTTTCCAAAAACAATACGAATTTATGACAGTGCTTTCCTGCAAAAGGATCCTCTTTTTCTTTATGACAATTAATTTTGATAATTCATTTCTCAATTCTCTACGATTTAATATTGTTCTAGACTTCTTAGAATTTCTTTCCACAGATCGATTTTTGATGTTGAGCATGTCTTTTTGTATCCCTGTTCAAGTGCAATGTTACTTTAATATGTAAGTGCAACATTCCTAATAAAGCAACTGCATATGAATAAAAAAGCTTGTTCTATCCGAATAACGAAAGGTGCTCCAAACTTCTGAGAGATAATTATGTACACTACCGGCTAAATGTTTGGAATCACTGTGCATTGCAAGGTGCACAAAAATTCCCCAAAAATGTTAGCATTTATAATAATTTTCCAACGAATTTTTTATTATTCAAATCAATCGAAACGAGATAAAGTGCTATTGATCTCCATAACATCAATTCCAAATCAATAAAGAATTAGTAGCAGATTCAATATTAATATAAATTGGCAGGTGATTCCAAACTTTCGGCCGGTAGTGTATAGGTGTAGGTACGTACAGGCTGTCCCAGTTTGTTGCGATTCAATTTTGTCAGTATTTTTTATGGGTATAAGTAAGAAAAAAATGTTATATAAACATAGCCCGTCTGAAACCTTATTAAAAACTTGTAACAATAATACGGATGTGCGGTTTTGATATAAAATATGAATAAAATAGCGATATTTAAGTCTAGTCTATTTATGCGAGCTGTGTCTGTGATCTGAGGTCAGCGAAGGTGTTGAATGTAACTTTTGCCAGTGGCATTCTTGTCTTGTGCCGTAATAACCGCAAGTTTGCTATCATTCCTTTCATATGTCGTATTTTTCTTATAACTTTTTAACGAAACTTCAAACGACCTATGTTTATATAACATTTTTTTCTTAGTTACAATCATAGAAGATACCGATAAAGTTTGATCGCAAAAAACTAGGACACCCTGTATATTTTTCTCTTTTCTTTGCAATTGATTGAAATGGCAACGAGATATTGTCTTTCGAACAAAGAAGTAAGGTCGCTGCATGAATGGAAGTCTTCCAGTCGCCCACAGTGGTTCGCAAGAAATTTTTAAAAATTCTTCAGTTCTGTTTCTCTAAAAAGGTTACTTTCATATTTAACATTTTTTTTTTTTTTTTCAAATAATCTGTATATGCCACACGTGTCATTCTACGTTATTTGATAATAAGAAGAAAAACTAGATTTCGTTTCTATTCAATTTCAAAACACCTCAAGTTTGGTACGTTCTTGAAAATAATTCAGGAAAAATGTATTCCACAATAACTGAAGAAACCGAACATTTAATTCACTGATTGCCCTAACAAATTGCGACCCCATTACGCTTATTTTCGAATTACATATTGCCCGAAATAAACGTCTCGATCACAAAGGATACTATCAGCATTATGTGGAAATTTCAGAAAATTACGGCTGGTGATCGTAAAAAGAGCGGAGAAATTCTTCCGTCTTCTCGCGAGTTTCACTGTTACCGTGATTCAGAGAGAAATGACAAAATAGCAGCGGAAACAACGCCGCGGATAGATAGAGCGACGCTTTCTATAACTTCCTCTTGCTGTATCACGCACGCTCTACGCTTTTCCTGTCCCAGTATCTTGACAATCGAGGGCTGACTCGCGTTGATCCCCCTGGCCTATACTTTCGTAATCGAGACGAGAATGGCATCGTGAGTTCGCTTAACGATCGAACAATGTTTTTGTGTTCCAGAACCCTCGCTTAAATAATCCCATGGTCTGTCACGATGAGGCCGACGCTAATGCTGAATTGTAAGTAGATGATTCTTGCCTTTTTTTTCCCTCCCCTTCTGCTTTCTCTCTCTCTCTCTCTCTTTCTTCTCATTGTTCTCCCCTGTTTCGAAAGGGTTAATTAACGTTTTCTCTTTCTCTGTGTTATGCAAATACCACCAGGTGTCCTCGCGATGGGCCTCTTTACCTGCATCGGTGCAATCACCGTATCGATAGACCGTTCCGATAACAAACCCGTAAGTACAGTGAACGATAATGTAATCGAGTTGCGGCAATTAATTGTTCCCCGAGAGATTGTAAAGCGTGGCTTCCTCGGTTTCTTTGTTCTCCACTAGTGGACCTCTGGATTAGATTAACGGAGAAGCAGTGTTTCTTTAGGATGCTTTTATTTGTTTTTACTTGGTGAAAAGTAAGGTTAATTTTGTCTTATTTGATGTAAGTTAAATTTGCCTTAATTTTGGAGATTTATCAATTTCAGAAGTAATTTGCTGCAATAATATTTCGAAACAATTTGGCGGTAAACCATTATTTCACTTTATGTAGTATGTACATATTATGAGGAATATTGTTAAAACATATTGATCCTTCATCTTTGTGTTAATGCAACCGATAGAGAGCTTTTACTTTTTCACGTACGAGAACTCAGTAAGGCAAACAATGTCGCCCTTTGTTGAAGCTTCTAAAACCTCCAGCTTTGAAACTATTTTAAGCCAATGCACACGATCCACAGCGATCGATTGATGTTGAGATGACGCAAATTTTCAGCTAATATTTATTCAATTTCTTCGATCGATAGTGGCTTTCGTGGTAAAGCTTCGGATCAAAATCACCGCGAAGAAGCTTTGTCATTCAACGCTCTTATCTCTTTTTCTTTTTCTTTTTATAAAATATCGTAGTTTACGTTACTCAAGGCTTTATCTCAATTTTATGGATACTTAAAGCTGGATGTTTCTAAAATGTAAGCTGGGAATTTCTGAATGGTTGACATACGTTCAGAATTAACCTTATTTTTCTACCGAACCAACATTTTACAATTTATTTAACTGCTGCAATAAGTACAATTAAAAGTTTATTTCAATACTTAGTTAAAAAAAAATTACGAACAAAAAAATATATCAAACCTATTCACTCAGCACATACTATGTAATTCATGGAACGATGTTTCATTTCGATTGAATATCTTCGATAAAATGTGAAAATTCATAAAATGAAATTTCATGCTATCTCTTAAAAAAGTTCCAAAATGTAATTTTTCACAATAGCCACGCATAAACTGAAATCGCTAAACGAGATTTTACATCAACTTATTTTCAAAACATTTCAAATTACTAAACATCATCACACTATAACCAAATTAAATCACGTGCGTAACATGCAATTCCATTCTTCAGTCATCAACGTACAATGCAATAAACAACACTTCACATCGTCACCTCACACAACCAGCACCAATTTACACATCCAACACGCAATTCCACCAACTTCATCTTACAACCATCGACACACAATCCACTAAACAACATTTTGCAGTACCATCTCTTAAGACACTCCACATTACGAAAACAACCAACATAAAATCATATATCCAACATGCAATTCCATCAATTCCATGCTAGAACTATGGACATACAATCCACCAAACAACACTTTGCAATATCATCTCCAAAAACACTCCAAAATACCAAAAACAGCTAACGTAAAACCATATATCCAAAACGCAACTCCAGCAACTCCATCTTACAACCATCGACACACAATCCACTAAACAACATTTTGCAGTACCATCTCCTAAGACACTCCACATTACGAAAACAACCAACATAAAATCATATATCCAACATGCAATTCCATCAATTCCATGCTAGAACTATGGACATACAATCCACCAAACAACATTTTGCAATACCATCTCGAAAAACACTCCAAAATACCAAAAACAGCTAACGTAAAACCATATATCCAAAACGCAACTCCAGCAACTCCATCTTACAGCCTCCGACACGGTCATCGATGATCGCAAACGGCTGGCGGCCGCTGACCAGCGGCTACGAGAACACGATCGGCACGAACGTGTCTCCCTCGAGCAACCTAGAACGAAACGGACTGCTGCATCCAGTTCTGGGCAAACTTCAAGAACACATGGCTGCGTCTGAAAAGCTGAAACCACAACGAAAGGGTAAACCGACCTCCCATCACGACTACAATCCGCCCAGTATACTAGGCAGCTTCACGGTTCTCGGTCACGCGGCTGCGAAGGCACGCGGCGAGGCCCATGCTGGCCACAGCCACGTGAATAAACACGTCGCGTCTGAGACGCGGGAGTACACCTTCCTGGTCCCTCCGCCCAAGGACGCTTTCCGTTTCGATCTAGACCAGCACCGGAAGCCGATCTTACGAGACAGCTCAGCGTACTTGCGGCAGCCGCAGTTCGTTCCCCCGGTCATGCATCAGCCGCCGGATCCAATAAAGGCGGCTACGTATTTTATCAAGGGCTACACTTCCACCACGAACTCACCCTCTTCGCCAGCCATCCCTTCGAAGAACAGGCACTACGCCGACCCGTACATTCCCCAGTTACTACAACCACCCAAGTATCATCAAGTGAAGCCTTTCGAGTCACTGAAAGTCCCCAACAGCGCGAAACCCTACTTCCAACCACCTGGAACATCTTTGGCGAACGATTTCACTAAAGACAAGAGACTATCCGACTACGATCACAGACAGAATTACGAGAAATTCCCTGGACAGAGTCACAACGACCACATCATCAATCCAGCCAGCACAGGAAATTTCTTCAGTCAAGTGAATCACCCAGGGCATTCCTATAAAACGTCTTACGAGAGAGATCCAGCGTTCCTCGTTCACGAGAGTCACGAGATCAGTTACATCACTCCTCCCTCTGTGTACAATACCTTCAACTTCAGACCTTCCTTGCCTTACGAGACTCTTCTGCCTCCGGATGTGTACATGTCTTCTACGCCACCCCCTACTACTCCTCGTACACAGGAGCCGATTAAGTATCAGCAATCTGGCGACACGCTACAGGATTACAAGCGACCTAGCCAAAGTACCACAGCTAAACAAGTGGAAGCTGGAGGTCACGGTGAGCTTCTGCCAACCGCGGGGATTGCTAACACCTACTACGTGTCCGAGCAGCAGGATTTAACTCCACCACCCTCCGCCTGGCCAGTGCCTAAGAACAAGTATCCAAGTGACATAAACGAGGTTCTGCCACGTGTTAATCCCCCTTCGAAGTTCAATCAGGAGCCAGTGGTGCCAAATCAGATCCAGCAGGTTCCAAAGGTGGTGTACATCGGTCCCCAGGCGTCATCGCCACAGTACCACAGCTCAGTGCTACCAATCGATATTCGACCAGAGAACCAGGAGCCAGAGTATGAGACGCCAGAGAGTATATCGTTGAAACACTTCAACGAGCAACAGTATTTGATTCAGCAACAGTTACTGCAGAGGGATAGGCAGAGACTGGCTGAGCAGGAGAGGCAACAACAGTTGGAAATTGAGAAGCAGCAGCAAGAAGAGCTGAAGAAGAGGCAGGAGGAGTTGAGACAATTGTTGGAGCAGCAGAAGGAGGAGGAAGAGACTAGGTATGCGCTTGAAACAGCGAAGAATCAGACGGAACAATTGACGAGAGTCACTGAGGAACAACCTTCCTATCCGATCCAGCTGGCAGAGTACGATATCCCAAAGGTTACCACTGATCTAGCAGCGGTGATCACAGAGCAGAGCGGTTTTGGAGAGCAGCCAATGGTGCAACAGTCTCAGGTACGTTATTCGCGTGGAATAGAGAGTCTTTGTGAAATATTTGGCTACGGTGGAGCTTTTGGAATCGCGGATGAATGTTGAACTGAACTTGCGGTGTTTGAACAAGGGCAATGTATGATAAGGGAACAAACAGTAAAGGTCTATTGTTATTTTAGATAGGGGGAAAGTGAATTTTTGTTTTTGGTTTTAATATGTAGGAATTGTTAAGCATAGAACGGCCGGACTGGGTCTGTGAAACCTGACATAAAAAAGAAATACATTTTTACGAAGTAAAAAATTTTTATTTACCAAAATAGAAGTTTGTTAACGTCTTATATATTTTAGTAATTCAACAGGATGTTATATCAAAATTTACAGTATTAAATTTCTTTTTCTAGCTGTTTCTTTTCTTTCGTTTTTATTTACTATATTTCATACAGCATCTTGCAGTAACGGATAAGTACCAAGTAGTGCAGTCGTGCAAGAAACGTATAATTTGGAACACAACTTGTTTTCATGAGTCTAATAGACTCAGTCCGACCGTTGTGGGGTTAAGAAAGTTTTCAGTAATTCTTTTAGCGTGTTCTTCGTTGTTTTCAGTACGGATTAATGTTACTGAACTTGAATTGGGAACTGTGTTCTTATAATTTCTTACATACATATGATACTGGAAAGTAACAATGGTATACAAAATTACATTTTATTGTTACATTTGTCAGCAATTAGTATACACGTATTTTTAATACGTGTCTGGCATCACAAATCTTCGATTATTCTTTTGTTAGTGGACCGATCGAAAATTTTTGTGTATTGTATAATATGGACCAAGAGGTCTTTAACGTGATTGTAGTAAATTTTTTTATTAGTTCACTTTTTTTTAAGTTTTCAAGATTACCATTAATTTTATTAAAAATCTATAAAATATCTTTTCCTCCATCTGAACTAAAGAAACAGTGAAATAGGTATCCTAATAAAAAGATATTCTAACGATAAAAAGTAGTGTAGATGGCACTTATGACAGTAGCAGTCACTTATTTGCCGTCTAAGAGAGTGTACAGCAGGTGTTGGGCATCATTTTGAACGCAAACTGTGAATTTGTGTAAGTTCAGATCATAAAATTAGAGACATCGTATGTTATTCAGCGGCAGAAAATCTAAAAACTTTTCTATATAACTTTCTTCGTTGTATTATTCCTTCAGAAAGAAAATATTTTTCATTATACTCGTTGACTTCGTCTAAACATCTTCTAAAAGATGGAAGTAAACAAATTACAGGTTTATCTATAAAAAATTGAAGGTGGTCTTGAAAACTTAAAAAAAAGTGAACTGATAAGAAATGTACTGTAATCGTCTTAAGGACCTCTTTGAACCATCTCATGTGACACGAAAAAAATTTCGAACGGTCCACTAACAACAGAATAATCACGTTAAGTGATTCACCTGGTATAATAAAATGGAGATACTCAAGAACTATATAAACTATCTGTCAAAATTGTGCAACAACATGTCAATTTACATTAATGTAGAATCTACTAACAATTCTTTATGGATTTGGAATTGAAGTTGCTGGGATCTGAGTGATAAGAAATTCGTTAAAAAGTGTTCGAAGTTGCTAACTCGTGGAAATTTTTTTGCAACCTATAAAGTATAGGACTTATAGCTATAACAAATTTATTAATAAATTCCAACATTTCTACAAGCGTCGAGCATTGTTTTCGATCACATGTTGTAAAGTTTCATCAGAGTTTCAAAATTTTGTTACAGGTAACCCAACCAGAGTACGTAATATCAGAGAGCCCCATCGTTCCCAGTCAGGAGTATCAGGACCACTCAAAAAATCAACAGGAACAGGTCAATTACCATGAGCAGCAAATTAATTTACGGTTTCCGAAGCCGCACAAGCCATTGCGCGATCAATATAGGCGGCGAAAACCAAGTACAGTGGCTTACGAACAAACGGCAACGGAAGCTCCCATCCAAGTTCCAGAAACTTCC
The DNA here is from genome assembly GCF_001263275.1 of Habropoda laboriosa. Classification (NCBI taxonomy): domain Eukaryota; kingdom Metazoa; phylum Arthropoda; class Insecta; order Hymenoptera; family Apidae; genus Habropoda; species Habropoda laboriosa. The sequence goes on along the minus strand of NW_017100478.1, from coordinate 103,299 downwards.
GTTCCTGTGACTCTACGTATAGAGGAAGCGGCCATTCAAACAACCTCCGCGCCAGAAACGGTGACATTGCCAACAGTGAGCAGTCAAAAGCCTAGAACGCGACGACCAGGTTCCCCATTGCGTCGAAGAAGACCAACAACAACAACTCCAGAATCAATCACTGTACCAGCCGCAGAAGACTATCTAAAATACGACAGACCAGACGAAATATCCCACCAAGTGGACACTTCGAAGAGAAGACGAATCAAACCTACGCAAACTAATTACGAAGAAACTGTAACCGAGAAAAAGGCGAATATTAGAAAACGACCTGGTCATAGGAACAGAGTGAACCATGGAGAACCATTCGAAGCTGAAATCGTTACAGAGATCGTGCACACGTCCTTAAACTCGTACAAGAATCCCACAGAATCAATCCAACCATACAACGAGTACAATCAATTCGTGACTAACCAACCTAATCAGCAGTACGATTACACGTCGCAGAGGTTCGTGACGGTTGAGGACCAACGAGAAGAAACTACGCAATCCGTACAACCAGAATACTTTACGGAAGTGACTCGAGCAAAGCCTGAAGACATTCCTATTAACGAGAATTATAATCCACAACAGGCTGGTGGCGTGGCTACCAATATACCCCTGGAGGATCTGTTTATCAGAACAGAGGGTAATTACTTCGATCGAGCTACTGCCGTGTCCTCGACTAGCAGCAGTGCAAGCACGAGCACCGTTTCAAGCAGCAACGTCGCCACAGTGCCACCAACGACGACGTCAACTGCCCAATCGACCACTCAAACACCACCATTAAGCTCCTCCACGTCCAGATCCCACAAGATCCGACCGATCAGGTATGGGAACACGACCAGGCCGCGTTTCAGCATCAAGGACTACAAGAGTCGACTGGATTACAAGAGTAGATTAGGTCAGGTCTCGAGCACGGAGACGCCAGTGACGCCTGCGTCGAAGCAGAGGGGTAGCTTGAAGAGCCAACAGAGCCAACAGAGCCAACAGAATCAGCAGAACGCCGCTGAAGCAAGCAGAGAGACGACAGGAAGATACAAGTTCGTCTCGAGGGTGAATTACAGGACGACCTCACAGAGTCCTCTGGTCTCGAAGGATCAGGAATCCGTGGCTGAAGATAGTGGAACTACTTCTTCTACTACTGAAAGGAGCAACCGATTCGTGCCCAAGAGAAGACCTATCAATGGTAACGTATACAGAAGCAGGGTATCCGGAACGACGAGTAGTCCTAGTAGATCACAGCATCATTATGAAAGCGAGAATCAGTCGAAACCGAGCACAGCTAGACCAGAGAATGTTTTCTCCTCGTCAGTTCGACGACGACCAATGATGAAGAGCAGACTCAACGGACAAAGGGAGAGTTCGACTGCAGCGTATCCTGAGAGGAAAGAGACAGAGGCCACTGAAATGGCTGCAGAAGAAACCAGTTTCTATTCTGCCGTCACTACGGCGGGTACTACTAGGATAGTAGCTAAAGAGGTCCCCATAAAAGCGGTGGAAAACGGGTCTACGAACATGCCAACAATTGTGGAGGCAAAGAAGTATGCAGAAGAAAGTGAAACTGGACAGAGTTTTCACGCTGAGAAGGAGCAGCCTGTGGAACCGGTTGCTAGTAGCACCGCCAAAAGCGTCGACGAGAGTCAGCTGAGGGAAACTGACATCACGGAGCAGTATTCTACTGCGAGGAGCGAGGAAACTACGATACAAGGGGAGATCAAAGTGGAAACCACGACAACGTTCGAAGTTCGATCGGACGAGGAGGAGTTGTTCGCAAAGGCATCGCAGAGTGTTGCGGATCTGACGAGTTCTGCTTCAGCGTTGTACGACAAGCCTGGAATGTTCAAGGCGGTCTCACCGGAGAGCAGAGTGGTCGCCTCACACTTCAAGATCCCTTCTGATGAGCCCACTTTACCCATCGAGGCCTTTTTCCAGGAGCTATCGAAGAAGAGCTAAGAGCATATTCTCGCTGTTTTTCGTTTTCTGTTTGAATTTTCGTTTCAAGAGATTCTGAATATAGTCGGTAGAACTGATTTAGCGAGGTCGTGAATTCAAGCATTACAGAGGATCTGAAAGGGTTTTAGGATAAAGAAATCTCCTCTTTTTGCTGTGATTTGTTGTTCAAAGTGACATAATTTATTAAAATCAGATGAGCAGAACATTTTTTCTAATACTTTTTGCACATGACTCTCTGGCCAGAAATTACGAACATGAATTTTGTTTCTTCCAAAAAATTTGTAGAAGTGATTTTATTTCTTTTAATAAAAAAATTTCAATACCTAGTTCTACCTTTCAGACAAAAAATATTGATAGAGAAAAGGAGCAACAGTGTTCTAATCTTTCAACCGTGATTTCTTGAGAATTAACATTTTCAAATGTTACGTACCTTTTTCTCAAAAACCGTAAGAGATATTAAAACCAAATTTTAACCACATATTCCTTGTGGGCAGGCAAAGGAGTTGATATATGTTTTGCTGTACCTTCTAACATTTTCTTACTCAAAAATTTAAATGGAAATATTTTTTTTTTACTTATATTTTTGGTTACAAGCAATATTTTTGAATTGTAACATATAAATATGCAGAAAAGGGGCCAAAGAACACGTGGAAAATTTTTTTATGAAGGTTCCTGAGAAAAGGGTGCATAAATTTAACAAATTTAATATTGATACGATAAAGCTTTCTCAGGGCCGTCTATCATTTGTGAATTAATATTTAAAATTTCTGCTTACAATCTTTCATTAAAGTTATATTAAGCCTTTGGCGCCTCCTACTCAATAATATTTTCTGTATTGATAAAACTTAACTGGCAGCTCTTAAATATATTGCAATGAAAGAACCAATTCCAAGTTGACATCGAATAGTCCTAAAGGGCCCCTTATCGCTTCCACCGACTATCTCTACGATTGATTATTTCGAGAATATTCAAATTCTTTCTTTAAAGATTTTGCAAAGAGTAGAACGCTCGAGCAAAAGACATTTGAATTTCTCCTTTCTTCGTACCATTTTTTCCTCGCGTTGTTCAATTAGCACCGTTCACAAATTTTCGTGTAAATAATCGAATCGATGCCAAAAAATGTGAAATTCGCGTGGAAGTATCGTTCTTTCATTGAAGGAAACAACGGTTCTTCCTCGGGATTGAAAAATTAAAGGGGATACGAGGAACATGTAACGTGTGTAGAATACTTACAAGGATACTTTTGGATCGTGTTTTATTAGGTATCCTGTGATGACATTCGTTTTTTTTTCTTTTATCATCGTATCAGCAAGTTCGTGGAAAAAAGATACCAAATGCACGTGTACTCGATTATGTTTAATGAAAATTCACCCTCACCCTATATTCTAGATGTACCTAAATAAATTATTTATTTAAAAAAAAAAAAACAACCACGCGTGACCATTGTTATCGTTCGATGTTTTCGCGCTGAAGCATCCTTTATTTTTGGCGATGGTTTTAGTGTGGATAGACGGGGAAAAATAACGGATGCTACTAAATGTTCTGTAAATATAAGTACTTCGAGAGAACGTTCATCCTATCCTCGAGCTGATTTCCGACGCTCGGCGCTGAATTTGTCTTAACGCCACCTTAATGGATGCATCGTCGCGAACCAACAAACACAATTGGGGACACATCGTTAACATTAATATCGTCATTAATATTAATGTATACGCGAAATTCTATTAAATTTCACGGTTCTGGCGAAAATAAGTCGAAAAATAGAATGGGATTTGTACACGTAATTCACTCTGAAAATTGAATTATTTCTACGAGTACAATAGGACATTCATTGCATTGAAAAATAGAAATGGCCTGTAAGGAAAACTTAATGAGCTTTCTTTGTCAATAGCGGGTGCACCAAACGATCGTTCGAGTCGTTCTTCTTGAAAACAATGGCTCTAGGAAAAATGCATCCGTCCCATATTTTCGACTTATTCGGCCATTAAACGATCTACACTCTCTTTCTCTCTTTCTTTCTCACTCACTCGCACACACTCTCTCTCCCTCTCTCTCCCATCTCATTTCATTCAGTGAAAAACGTCGAAACATATATTTCGTCGATGTATCCGTTTCCTCGCGGAACAGTAGAACAACGAATAAGGTCGGTGTGTCGTGTTATTTATATTAATTAAGCAACTCCATGTACACTGTAAATATATAATATATATATACAATAAATATAGAATATACATAAAATATCTTGTTATTTACATCATTGTTAGCTTGCCGTCAAGCGAGGGAATGCAACGTGTTAGGTCACAGGTCGACACGTGCCCACAGACACGGCATTAATGTTCCAATTTCGTTTACAATCACTTTTAACGATCGTGCACAATCGTTCGTCAGATCGGTTTTACATGTGTAAGTAGTGACGGGGCGAGTAAAATACTAGTTTGAGTAATGATAAAGCTCCCTTTTTCTCTTTTGGTAATTATTTCGTATAGGGGAAACTCCATTAGTTCGCGATCACACGAAGCACAGCACCGTCACCATCACAAAATTTTCGTATCACACACCGACAAGGCGAAATAGTACTTTACCCGGTTACGTAGAACATTACTACAATACGGCATCTTTTCTCTCGAAATCGTTTCTTTTCTCTTCTTTCCGTTATTTTTTCTTTTCTCTTCTCTTAACATAACAGTCCGCTGATTACATACGATTACTTGTTATATGTATATGTATATATGTATGTATACACGTGTATATGTATAGGTGTATAGGCCTACGGAGATTACTTTGATTGTACCTAATTTAGAATTATGCACAGGCCGTACATTACACATTGAATGCGCGTAACAAGTTACAAGTTAGTCGTCGTTCGATTAAATTTCGTTAATCGGTGTCTTGTGTAAAACTCTCATCCTCGTAATTGACAATTAGTTTAATGTTTCTTTAGTATCGTTCTTTTTTTTTTTAATCTCGCTTTCAATTTATCATATTTTCGTTTCGTTCGCTTTAATTTGTTCAGTCATTCAAGGTACCCTTGTGTACAGTATACCGTATATACAGGGTGTCCCGTAACTCCTCGAACACCCGGAAATGGGGGGTTGCTGGGGTGATTCTGAACAACTTTTTCCTTTACCAAATCCGCGCGCGATCGTGAACAAATGCGTACACGTGACTTCTCGGTTATCGATCGCTGTCAAAAAATTTTCACTTTGCACCGCTATTTTTATAGGGCTTAGAGAAATGGTTTTTTGCCGTCATTCCCACGTTTGTATAAATTTTTGAAAAAATTGCAATTAGTCGGAATCGCGCGCGAATGAGCCTCTGTTCTTCGTCCCTGAGCGCGGGCTCTACGCGTGCTCTGATTGGCCACTGTTTTTCGTTAATAATTCGAAAATGAAGCTTCAAACAACATTTTGGTAAAGGAAACAGTTGTTCAGAGTCACCCCAACAACCCGCCATTTCCGGGTGTTCGAGGAGTTACGGGACACCCTGTATATATATAGGGTATATATACATAACAATATTAAACTATCAGACGAAGTAGGCACACGCATACTAAAAAGTATTTACACACCACCCGCGCAGACTCGCGCGAGCTAGAAGTGGACGTTGCAGTTAAACTTCCTGTGTATGCACATCGATAAGTATCACGCGCGAGTACAGTTCAGTATACGCCATTATAGAACGTTCATGGGGCAGGGGAGGGAATTTTCTACGCGCACAGGTCGCAGTAGTAGTTCACCGGGGGCGGGGGGGCTAGTAGAAACGACTATCAAATTAAAAGCAAACCTGACATTCATAAATACTCGCCTACTTTTCGAGTTCAGGATAAAAATCCGAGCATTTCAGAATTTGACATTTCACAGAGAATGTGGAATTTTATTAGATGACAATTCAGAGAATACTTGAATGCGAAAGTGAACTAATTTTTGTGCGTTTCAACTTCGAGAAATTTGTTGAAATTAATCTGTTAAACTTTCATTAGACGAAAGAGAAATATTCATTTATTAGGGTAAGCAACATTTCCATAAAAGAAGATCAAAACCCTTGGTCTCCTGTCGAAACTTTTAATTCTCCCGCGCCATGGGGTGCATCGAGCCTCGTGCGCTCAACTAACTGCTGTACAGTCGGTGGAACAAATATAGCGAGGGCGCAAGTTAAAGTGTCAAGTGGCCAACACTGATTGATGCAGCGGCAGCCAAAACTGGTAATTAACATTTGCGATATTTGAAGTTTCTGTCTGTGTCGAAATTATGGAATTGTCATAAGCCTATCTGATCATCAACGGAGGATTTGAAGAATAAACATTAAACGACCCTGACCGAGGATTCGTACTCTTATCTTCTCGTATTCCTGTCAATTCCCTTGTCGAAACATGCTTACTTCCTGACTGATTTCACGATCCCGCTATATTTATTCCACCGACTATACGTTTATTAGAAAACTCCGAGAAAATTCTGTAAAACGCTCAAATCTTCACTCCGAACCTCGAACACTTCTATCATTCCTCCGAAATGATCCGTAACGATTACGAGGTTACAGTTTGGTCTATGAACAGATTGGTCCTTGTACGAAACTACGCCGGAGTAGTTTGTTTCACGAGCAACAACAATGAAAACCTCGATGCGCACCTAAATAGGAAGCGACGCTAAACACGCTTATCGACGCGTGACCCAATCCGCTCGGGAGCGTTCTTTCTATCACTCTCTCTCGATAAAAAATATACACGATGCAACCGCGAACAACACGGGCAAGTAAGGGGTTCTTCATGATCGCTTCACTTATAGCAACAGTTAAGATCGTTAGAATTATCGAAGCTCACCGTGTTCGTGTCCCATGGAGAGTATTCTTATGAATCGATCTCAGGATCATCGAAAAACAAACGATTAATTAAAAACAAAATGACAATATAGCTAGAGATGATCGTTCTCACTAGAGGTATCAAACAATATTGAACCTACAGTAACTTAACTAGGTGCTTTTCTTGCTTTTTCATCACTTTTGGCCAGGAGAAGCTGTAAAATGTCTAATGAACCAGCGACTAGTGATGTATCTTTTGTTTCGCTTATTTCACGTGAAACATCCTCGAAAGACTATATGTACGTATATAGTCATGTCGAAATATGTTGCAGAGGGCCTCCACCTACTTCCGATTACGCTACTGCGCGTCGTTACAAATCCTCACGCACGTGTATATGTACAACGAGAATACAAAAAGGTAGCGTTTTGTAACAATCAGAAACGGTAGTTTAAAACGTCCTAGAAAAAGGGAGTTGCGCGATATACCGTGTGTGTATATATGTAAATACGACGCATATGTATACATATAATTCACGGAAATACTTGTCCCCTATAAACTTGTTCTGTTCTTTATTTTTTTTTTCTTTTTGTTTTTTTTATTTTACTTCTTCTATATACAGCATCGTACGATACAATGTAACTAAAGCTGATATTAGGTTCTCGTACTATGATTAACTATCGTCAGTCCTTCGGCTCGATCGCTTTTTTTCTAGTTTCAATTCTACTTTACTATCTAGAATCTAATCTAGTATTTGGAACATTTGGGACCATTGATTTCACGAGGGAACATGTCGCAATAGTCGTTCAAATTAAATCAGAAAAATATAAATTTGACGGTAATACGCTTATTTGAGTGTAAATAACTAGGAATAAGTAAAATACAGACATGTGAGTGAAACATTATTTTTGTTACGTTTAAAATTGTGAAACTGAAGGAAAATGATATTAACAACGAAATACCAGACGGAACAATAAATTCGTTCCGATTTTGAGGATGCCGAAACTTCTGAATTTATGACACACCGGATAAAAATGATTTAGAGAAGAGGAGTTTTCTCGTACGTTGCATTTATATTTTAGGATGTTTGGGATTTGCGAGACCTCTTCCAAGCGGTAGATAGAATTTCTATGTACCTAACCTGAAGGTTCCCCCCACATCCACCTATACCAAAATTTTCAAATGGAATTTTCAGCAATCTAAAGGGTGTAAATAATCTATCCCAAATCGAATTTTTTTCTTATACATATAAGCAATCAGTATGTTTTGAACTGAAAGTATGTTTGTTTCAGGTATTTCGTTAAATCTGAAAGCGTAATTTACGTTTCACACTTCAACGAAAAAAATTAAACTAAATAGTCCTCTTGGATAATTAACCCTTTCGCGACTAACGAACGGGTCGCCGTGCCATTAGTCCACACCGTACATTCGAGCTCCCAGTGTGTCCGTGTGAAATCTTAGAGGATTTCGTTGGAACAGCAGAGGACTTACGGGTGTATCGGATAAAGGGAATGTTATCGAGGCCTTGTTCTGTCGCGAGCCAGTACGACGCGCTTAATGGATGCCGGATATAACCGGCGCTAGCCAGTGTGAAGCATTCAGTGGATGCCGGATATAACCGGCGCTAGTCGCGAAAGGGTTAAAGTGCTTCAGCGATCTACTGTTTGTTAGAAATACGCAAAAAATATTAGCGCAGACATTGTGAAAATGAATACAGAAATGAGAAAAATGAAAATAATGGAAGATCGCATAACAAACGAAATAAAAATGGCGGCGGTATTTGACGTTATTCACGGACAGAAAGGTGCTCTTAAGCTGGCAAAGTCTTTGTCTTCAATTTCGTTTCGTATTAAGTTGAAATATGAAAAACGAAACGGAAGAGCTATTTTCCACAGAAATGTGATAAATTTTATAAATATCATAAAAGAATTATTTCACTGGACAACACTGGAACAAAGCTCATTTTTAAAAGGACCGGGGTAATAGCAAATAAATTGCTTTTGAATAACATTAGTTACTTCAGTAACGTGAACGAAAAATCTTCTTGAAAATATGCCATTTCATTTATGCACATTAATTCCTTTCACTTTAAACAAATATTTATATTTTTATCATAACATCTAGAAGGAATTCTGATAAAAGTAATTGTTACAATCGTGGAAACATATCAATGCCATCGTTATCACTGACCAGGAAGTACGCGAGAAATTATCTTTCACCATGACACGGTGAGACAGAATTCATCGTAACATGACTGGAAACAAGCTGAATCGTGTAAAATATTAGCCAGATGTTGCTCTAATGGATTTATATATACATCCGCGAAACGTTAGAAAATATATTTAATGAAAAATCAGTGGAAAACGACGTGGAAAGTCATGTCTCCACGTTTCTTGCCGGCACAAACGAGAAAGCTTTTATCCTAATGGAATGTATAAATTCTCCACTGGGTGGCGAAACAACCCTCTAGATCTCCCTTCAAGATCGATAAAGCGTCGTGGTATCGAAGCATTACTTATTCAGGTAATAACCAAAACTTTTCTTTCGCGCAGCCATGTTTCTCTTGTTCGTTTGAATTTAATGTTCCGTTGTTTACTATCGCTTCTCCTTCTCTACGTTAACAGCGTAATGAAATATTTCCGTGCTTTCTGGAATTTTTTATCAAGTTCACAAGCAAAACAGGGGAAATAATTAAAGCAGGGTTAATCTAATTCTATCTAATTCCTCATTTTAGAAACCGAGAATTTTCCTAAAAATCGGAACGATGTTATTATATATGTACACAAATTAATCCTCCATAACCTGATTTTTTTTCGTTCATGAGAAGAAAAATTACGGCTGATCACAATTTTACATTTTGATAGGAGAAGCCGGAATTAAAAATGTAAATTAAAAATGTAACAACAATATATCAGTAAAAAAGAAATAAAATGAGATTTATAAAATTGATACATGTCATCCAAGTCACATTTCATAAAATCATATCATCATATTTCATAAAATAAAATAAATTTCACGGTTTAAAGAGGATAGTCTAATGATGAACGCAAAGGAAGAGGCCGAAAGACTGACTCACAATGTACAGTACTTCTAACACTTTCAAACGGGTCCTTCTATTCTACGACCCTTTTTAGAATTTCCATGTGTGGTTTCGGCGTTGGTCCACTTTAGTACGTTATTATCACCATGTTTCTATTATTTTTTTTTTTGTTTTTTTTTTCCCCCGAAAGGTCAAACCTTAGGATTTGAACTTGTCAAGACCGTCAAATCGCACAGAATTGCAGTCATAGTCACCGATATTTCTCAAACTCGCAGAATTTGTTGATAATCTTGATAAGCTAAACTGTGTCAAATTTTAGCTTTCTATATCAAACAGTTTTCGAGATATTTAATGGTACAGTTTTGAAAAATTAGACGAAATCAGCCAACATGTCATCACCGTAAACGTAATACTTCGAATTTGTTTACAGCTAATGCTTCGATCTTCGACTCATTTTAAACGTACAGAAATGCTCTTACCAAATATGTGTATAAAACTTTATTTACTGTTAGGAAACGTAACAATAAATATCTGCCAAAACTTCAACTGCTGATTTGGCACTGCTCCCACGGACAGAACAATTTTAAAAAAGTACCATTGGATTGCTTGAACATTATCCTGTAAAATAAGCTTTTCAAAATGGTGGAGAGATTTCGGGAACATTGAAAAAAAAAATTAAGTTTAGATTATCGTTATGTTTGTTGATAATTAATAAAATTTTATATAGACATTCGAAAGGAACATTTTTTTAGCTTTAAAAGGAGCCCAAGGTCAGAGCATTATCTTTAAACAAAGCCGAAATATTACGGTTAAAGCGATCACATGTCGGCTAATTTCGTCTAATTTTTCAAAACTTTAACATTAAATGTTTCGAAAACCGTTTAAGATTTTACACAGCTCAGTTTCTGAAGGTTATAAACAAATCCCGCGAGTTTGAAGAATATCGGTGACAATGACCGCATTTCTGTGCGATTTGACGTGAAATGGCTCGCACACGACGCGCGTGCAATGAAACGTCGACGTCGGAAATTGCGGCCAGTTCGACGGTTAATTTTCGTTGATTTCACTCGTTAGTCTCGCTTTCCCGGGATGATCGTTGTGTCTGTTAGCGCCAGAAATGTCCGAAGTACATTACCTGCTCCTAACTATACCGATTCAAGGTTGTGTGCTTTGTCAATGTATATATATTAACTTACGATCGATTATCCTAATTCAATTTCGAAAGAAAATGAAGTAAGAGTGAAAAAGTACGTCAATGGCACTCGTACGTGATATGCTTATGAAGAATGAAACGTTTCGCTTAAAAAAATTATAACGTTTCAGATTTCATTTGGAAAAAATCTGAAATACTTTAGATCTAAAATTGGATAAATCAATTTATCGAATTTATAAAAGAAAATTCTTTATTACAACATTTTGCACTGTTTCCAATATTCAATAATTCCTTCTACATAGTCAAAATGAATTTTTCAACTATCGAAGAATAATTGTAATATTTCTATTAGGTGTACTAACAAGTAATCCACTATGTTTTCAATGTTACAAATGTAATTTAATCTTATCCTAAAAAATCAAACGTTACTGTAGTAAAGATATCAACTGATATTGTTTCCTTTTCTGATACCTACTTTGAAACACTGGGCGAGGTACGAAAATTGGTTGACGAATTTATTTCATCAAAATATCAAGCGTAAAACTTCCTTCGTTTCTAATTAGGATACAATAAAAATGACTAACTGGCTGGCTTGTAAAAATGTTCCTCAGTTTTTAGGAAGAAATCAAAGAGCTTAGAAGCAATTATATTGTTGTAATTGCGTATTTTTGATTAGGGCAATTATGTTTTATGAGTTCAAATGTGGACTCGGTGCAGCTAAAACAACAAGACGAATTAGTGATCGATTAGGGGAAAAATCGATGAAAAATTGCTTGGAAAATATTCGAAAGTAGAGAACGCGTTCACTTAATGGATTCTGAAGTAGATGGAAACGAAACAACTCGAGAAATGTCACAGAAACTCAGAATTTATCAAAATTTATAACTTTAATTAAATAAAATAGCTAAGAATTAAAATATATTTTCATTCAAACTTTCTTACGCAAATTGGCAATTTCATAAGCATCAACGTAACATTTAAGTTAGTCAGTTGAAAGTCTTCGTAGACGTCATTAGGATTCATTTAGCGTTGTATAATTTCAAAAAAGAAGGTAGTAAATAAATAATATTTACTCTATTTTATTAAGAAATGTAACATTTACTACTAGTACAAAGAGAAATAATTTATATTCGTTTGTTGAGAATTAAATTAAGGAAACAGAATAGTGTAACAGAAACGAGATAAAATAATTTCCGTATTATACCTAAGAATTCAGTAAGATGTCCGCAAACAAGGCTCGAAAGGCAAATACTAGAAAAGACGTTACTCAAAATATTTTTCGCATAATAGAAAATATCTATTTATATTTATTCTTTGTACTTACGAAATAAACTAACGTAAATATTGTTTATTTACTACCTGTTAGGTTTTCTGTAGAAACGGTTTATGGAACGATCCACCGGGAACGGTTATTTTTGAGTTGAGGATTTTCGTTTATTGCTTGCACGGGTCTCATTACCCCCTCCGAGGGTCACTAGAAGTGCTTTGCTAGATTTTTAGTAATTTGTGTCCCTCGCGCTCAATAGCCTACGAACATACCATAAACCACGAATATGTAACGGTCCGCTTGCCGATTAGTCACCCGGAGGAAATTCCAGATTTTTGGGACCTTCCGCCCACCCCTCGCGACCGTCTCCCACCCTTCCAAGGTGACAGCGCGCTAAGGGCGCACTGGAAGGGCGGTAAAGACGATATTAGACACGCTGACTGGCAAATGCAATCGTTAATCAGCGTGTCCCAACAAAAATCCCTCTCACGGACGTCCGAGATGCAAGGTGACAGCGCGCTAAGGGCGCACTGGAAGGGCGGTAAAGACGATATTAGACACGCTGACCGGCAAATGCAATCGTTAATCATTACCATAGATCAGTTTTTACAAGTCCCAATCATTTGGGTGGTCCTTCGAACCAGTATCTAGACGGCAGAACATCGTGCAAACCACGAGCAATAACACTACTTTCTCTGTTGAAATCATACAACGCAAAATATATTGTAACGAGGTGTAGGCGGACTTTTTTGACTGGGAGTGTATTTCATTTCATTGAAAATAAAATTGGCAAAAAAGTGGGTTATTCATTGGTACACCTAATACCATTCCAATTCTAACGAAATGACTAAATATTGAAACTGTATGAATTCATATTTATTTCGAACATATTCACGTAGAAATGCCCTTAACGACACGCATCGACTCAAAGCGTTCTTTTTTTTTTTTTTTTCGAAACAACATTAAACAGAGATGTAATAAAACCAGATGGCTCTACACGGTCGCTCAGAGGAATATGGAACGAATATCAAAAGCCATAGAAACCAAGGGAAGCTACTAGAAGCGGAAGCACCCAAGGGACAGTAGTCTACGAAAATACGCGGAAACTTCAGTGGCCGCACTTCCCGCGATACTTTCACGAAGCTCCGCGAAACGTTGTTCGTTTCTTGGCTGGTTGTGCCCGCGTTCCTCCATTCACCTTTCGTTTTGAAAAGCTCGGAAATTCCCTTTTTCCTCGAGCAACCTGCGCGGTCAGAAAGAATCGCCGCGGGAACGCGAAGTCTCGTGTCGCAGTTCTTTCACTCGAACTAGCTAGCTCCGAGTCTAACTTGCTTAGCTTCAATTTACTATACTTTCATTCATACCGAGGTTTTCCTGCTCTCTTTTCGCCTTTCTGGAAATCACGAACACTTTTCCCTTGAGAATCTCGTCCACTCTTTCTTTTATCGAATTTCAACGACGAAAAGTTAACGAGGTAGGAAAAATCAACCAACTTCCAGAGGGATTAGCTATCGATGTATACGAAAATTGAAAATATTTCAATTACGCTTTCAATCGATCTGAAAGAAGGAGGGAAAAGAAAAGTGGTAGGAGAAATCGATCGCAAAGAGAGGCTAGTGAAAATTTTCGCAGGCATTATTGGAACGAGAATTCTGGAACAACTGGCATTTGCATATTGAACGCATTATAGTTGGAGAGTTCGCAATTAAACTTTCTATAGCGGGCCGGTAACGCTGCAAATATTGTTCCTTTCGTCATGCGAGAAAAATAAAAATGAGCTCAGCTAGAGATGAAAGCGCGCTGTTTAAAAAGCTACAGCAGCTGGAGGAAAACAATTTCGCCTCCTTCTTACGGAAGTCATCTCGATAATTCTCCACGGAATTCTATAGCGGGCCGGTAACGCTGCAAATATTGTTCCTTTCGTCATGCGAGAAAAATAAAAATGCGCTCAGCTAGAGATGAAAGCGCGCTGTTTAAAAAGCTACAGCAGCTGGAGGAAAACAATTTCGCCTCCTTACGGAAGTCATCTCGATAATTCTCCACGGAGTGACACGTTTCAATATGCACGCGAATAAGTACGCTTCAAAAGGTACGTTCTAATATTTCACTTTTCGTGTTTCCTTCCCTTTAGACGAGTAAAAATTGAATAATTCCGTGAAGATTTAAAGAGGTCGAGAGGAAAATCTGTATACGGATCCATGGAGGAGGTCGTTTATGCGGGGTAAACGTCTTTCTTAACCATAGAACACTAACATGGGGAATATAGTCAATTTTTCGTTATATACAGGGTGTCTCACGGAAATGTCGTCGCGAAATTTAAAGACTTTCCTTGAACTTTACAAACAATTGTTTTAGGCAGAAGTTGGGCATAACTTTCGTAGAGTTACTTTATCTGCATTTTTTAAATATGGGGCATACTCATTACTATATTTTGTTTTTCAAATGATTTTACAGCAGTTTTTACATATTTTTTATTAATACGTATCATGATACATCGAACAACTATAAAAACAAAACATTGAATTTTATAATTCAGATTTTGCCTAAAAAAATTTTTTCCGAAGTTCAAAGAAAGTTCTGAAATTTCGTGGCGATTCTTATGTACATATCGTTAGATTCGATAAATGTGTACTTATTCATTTGTATTGGACTTAAACAACTTTTACAATTTCGATGTTAATAAAGTTAGCAAAAGATATGCAAATATTATTTTTGCTACATACAGTGAGCCCCATGTCACAAAAAATTAATATTAGTATTCCAGGATTAAGTGTGCTTTTCTTCTTGTTTACTTCAGGTTATGTTCAATGACCATGCGGCGTCTCTAGAGCGACGATTTCGAAATTGTCTGGAATTACTTCGTAAAAATATCTAAGAAAACATTTGCCAGTTGGGTAACAGGGAGGATAAAGAACGTGTTTCCTCCTTATGTTAATATTGTCTTTCTAACGTTTTGCATAGCCGAGAAATTACTTTTCAAGCGATTCCGAGCGATTTCTTAAGGTTCAACAGCTGCATGTTAAAAAGCTTGAGCTTTGTTTCTATAAAAAGAATCTACTGCGACATCTATTTTTACATCGATTCTATCAAATTCGTTGTTTTATTGTTTTCAAGTTTTTACACCGAAGACTTGTAAAATATGCTGCGATCAAATGTCAAAAAATCTATCGAGCAGTGTGTCGTTTTAGAACAGCCATAAGCAACTTCGAAATTTCCTCTATCAGGCTCGCCCATCGATTTTTCCCCATGAAATTCTAATGGCGTCCAGCATCCCCTCGAATTCCCCACTCGATGTTCAATCTTTCATCTCTACGTACTTTCCAACCTTCGTACGTACATATGTACATCCATAATTAAATCGGGACATCCTGTATATTGGCCCTATCGAATCGCTAAAATCTTAACACATCTCCATAAAAATGTACACCCATTGATTCAACTATCTATCGTACACGAGCACATCGAGTAAGCGTCGTTAACTGCTTTTCGTTCTCTGTTCTAAAAACCGAGCAGAAAAAACAGTATCACTATGACACTGTTCAACAATGTCTAAAAAGAAAGGTACGCACGCAACATTTCTGGACACTGTGTCTCGTCTGTACCTGGATGATTGTGCTCGATGTGTTTGAATGATCGCAGATCATTCTAAACAAAAAAATGTCGTGTACAACTATATGTAGGTCTCGTTCACTTCATTAGTCAATTATATCGAGCATATTTACTATGAAACAATAATTCCATCGTATATTTACTTTAATCTACTTTTGACGTACAGATTGATCTAAAGACATTTTGGAGAGTAGAGTGGCAAAGAACGGTACGATCAGGGTACCATAGCTCTACTATTAACGTTGCAGAAACCTTATGTAAACATCGTATCGGCATATTCTGTAGTTGAGAAAAGACTAGACATCGTCCACACTGTTACACCAACCTAATCAACTAGGGTTCCAACAATAAACTTTGGTACTTCAAGTAGAAAATGGTATTTCATTTACAAATGGAAAATATGTTAATATTAAGCTACACAATCTTTTTGCACTTTCTATCTGTATATAACACGAGTAGATAAACTAAGATGCTAAAGACATCAATAAGACCTTTACCTGTAACCGTACTTCCAAAAGCGGCTTCCCCCAGAGGGAGAAACCCTAATTTGTCCTAGCTGCATGCAGTTTTCAGTAAGTATATTAGAATCAGTTGACTTTCGCTGGATACAAGAATTCTTCGTACGGTCCTGACAATGGTTTCAAGTACTTATCTGCTCGTATCTCTGTCAATTTTCGGGTCCCGACAGCTAAAACATGTTTACTTTGACGTCTGACCGATTTTACGACCTCGCTATATCGTGGCCGGGACTATATATTAAATACCATGCATAAGCTTTGTCTTCATCATTGGAAACAGTGCTTATCCCTCCTCTTGAAGTCAGCATGAACAATGTTTACCTCGGTAACGAAAGGAACGTGACCTATAATGTATATACCTTTTTCTATTCAGAGTGACCTGCTGAATATGTGGACGAAGTTTGGTGAAGTCCTCGCCGAAGAGCCTGCATACCTACAGCCCATAATAAATTAATAGTTTATTGCAACTATTTGACTGAAATGAGAAGTTATATTTCATACTCTCAGATAAGGGATGCGTCAATCACATGTAGCAGTCAACGAGTTAGTACTACCTACTAAGCGAATCAGAGAGAACGTCGAGTTGATATGCGACATTATGGGTCATTTAGAATCGGATGAGAGAGCAGGATCTAATTAGCAATTGTTCACATTTAATCAAAATCTCTTTCATTTACATCTACAAGGAAACTTTCAATTTCCACTAGACGAACATGATGTCTTGATTCACCCAAAAATTGGACTTTGATACATTGTGTGCAAGAGTGACGACTGCGTCCAGTTTTCAGAATGAACTAGATTTTGTTTTTGTCTTTCGTTTAAACAATTGTTTAGAAAATTTGGAGTTCTGACTTCAGTAATGTGAGGAATTCTAAAGGTGAGTCTTCAGTTTTATTCGAGGTTGCTGGCCTATTCTCTTAGGCTAATGCAACTGATAGATGGAAGGATGTGGTTGCTCAAACTAATGGGCAAAGATGGCCAAACTAGTGGACATAAAACTTCCTGGAAATTTACACTCACTCCGTCTCTATCGAGGATTGTAAGGAAGTGTAAACTATTTAAGGGCGTTCCTGTGTTTGTCCCTATCTCAAGAGTAACATCAAAAGAGGAATTAGAGAAACTCTCGAGTTTGATTATGTTCTACCTACAGAGGAGAGATGAAAACACAATGTCAACATCACACGTACTACGCACGAGTTATTGTACCCAAGAATCAAACTGAACAAGTGCTCTAACATCTTAAAGTGTTTAGCCATCGATGGATCTTGCAATTAGAATACAACGTTTTGCCCAATACAGAGCCTGCATTCCTAATTAATTTCTTCAATATCTTCACGTTGATTAATTCGTTAAATTGCACTTCGCCAAGTTTTTCCAACGAAAGACAAAACACAATTTCAAACAAAATGAAAGTAACAACATTGCAGACTAATTATAGTGGCATTTCAAAAATTATGTAAAAGGATGAAAATAAAAAGCCCAACAGTAACAGTATAATCGAACGAAACTTCTTCCATTGTTTATCATAGATAAATAAAAACACAATACAACTAAAGCATATAAGAAATTCCTGGACTTTAAGTATAATAATTTATTATGACAGAATGGAAGACAGTAAGAAGGAAAGTACCAGACTTCCATAAGTACACAATGTCGTATGTAAATCAAACGTTTCCGCAAACTGAGTCCAGGTAATAAAAATTCTCCGACTCTAAGTTTAATACTTTATTGCGATGTAATGGGAGATAATTAAAAGGAGAGAAAGATAATTTCATAAGTTAGCAATCCTGCTGTGAGTGACGTTAAAATCCAACGTTTTTGCAATCTGAGCCCAAGAACATTTTTTACACAGTGTAGAATACATTAGACATGTCCTGCGTAAAAACAAGAAGAAATGAAATCTCCTATCAGTAAGCAGAGCTATTAGCAACATGCTAACATTTCCCCAATTCCTGTTACCCATCCAAGATCCATCAGATTCATGTGTACCTCTTAAAATATCATCTAGGTCGGTTCATCGGTAAAAACGGGACACCCTGTGCAATCAATCCGCGTGCAAACAGCCACGACCGCACGATGAATCATTACGCGGATCATAGTCGATGCACACAAAAGATTAGACCGTATGGCGACGCTTAGTCAACGTTATTCGGCCGTCAGCCGGTGACAGGCCAACATCCGAAGACTTTCAGGCGAAATTGCGATCGGATTTCACGGGAGTAGCGGAACCAGCCCGTGAAACCGCGGCTCGAATGGAACTTCCGGACAAAGCGATGAATTACGACGAAGGCCCGCCCTCTACGACGGAATTCTCTTTCAGGACACCCAGCTAACTGATCATTTCTTTGGCGAGGAACCGTTTGTCGCGCCGTTGATCTGAACGAGCGCGAAGACGTTCGCCGCTTTGTCGTTGCTTGGTCTGTGGTTCAACTGGAAGATCTGTGCGAGGTTTGTCCTCTAGTTCGGCTGAATCGATTCTTTTCTCCCTTCTTCCGTGGTGTCTGAAGCTTCAGCTTGGCACACGAACGTTCGTATCAATGCTGTTTAGTGTTGATTTTTCAAAAAGTCTGAAGAAAGAAGCCTGAAAAGTGGCGATGGTTGATCGTTTCAGGATTGGCTCGATGCAAAATTTTTGGTCAATATAGTAAATGGATTTAGGATTGATTTTCGGAGAAGTCTGAAGAACTGAACAGTGGTGACGGTAGATCGTTTCAGGATTTGCCCCATGCGAAATTATATTAGGGTTGATTTTTGGAGAAATCTGAAGAACTGAGATGTGGTGACGGTTTGGTGAACGTGTCAGGATTGTCGATAGTGCAGTTAGGTTTAGGGTTGATTTTTCGAGAAATCTGAAGAACTGGAGGGGTTCGATCGATCAGTTCGTTGCGGAATTATACAGCTTCAGTTTGGCACGTGGAGATCCGAACCAAAGTTACGGCTAAATTTGGGACTGGATTTGTAGAAATCTGGTGATCTGTTATTCAAATGCCGGTAACAGAATGGTTAAGTATGAGCACTATGCACAGAACTGGGTAGTTTTGGTTCGGTGGTTTACCGTTCAAACCAAAGTCGAAATTACATTTAGGATTGGATTCGGAAGAATCTCGTGGTGCATGATTGAAGTGTTAATAAATTAGCCATTTCAGTTTTTCACGCGAATGTAAGATGGTTGCGGTATTTTGTAAAAATTTAGTCTGTGACTATTTCAGACTAAACTATCGTAGAATGACATAACTCTGTAATTTTTATTCAATACTGAACAATTTGAACCAATAGCGCAGTTAAATTTAGTTTAAATGTCAAAAATAGACCTGCTGAATTTACGAGGAGTCTGAAGATTCATCGCTATTTCTATATTAGTTCCACTTGAAGCCGTATAATTTCAATATTACATAGTATCGATATTAAGACCAGAACTGTGGTTTTAATATTAACGTTTCGCTATGCCAAAATTAGGATAACGTTAGAAACGCGAACTGCCTTGCAGTATCGAACGGTTTACACGCTGTACGTATCGATAACAGTACCGTGGAGTTTCCCAGTTTCGGTATCATTATCAGCAACAGAATTGTATCTAGGCTTGAATATTCGAACTATGCAAGTTTAACATTAGTACCATGTGCTGCTGAGTACTTTACAGCGATGATATCAGTAGAATGTGCTTCTAGAATGAATTTACCGTGATGTTTGCATTGATACATTTCGGTTTCAATTTTGGTGTCATGGTACATGCATTATGCGGCCTACGCAGCTTCGATATCGACGCTCTATAGTAGGTACTATACATATAGTATTATTGCTCTTCAATGTCAACATTAAATCCATAGTGCTCCGGCATTAATTAAGACGTGAATTTCTGGCGACACTAGAGCTATGATTATATGACAATACCGAAATTATCACCCTGTGTTAATGGAATACAATTTTAGTACTATACAGTAATCAATTATTTTGAAACTTGAACACTTTTAATTGATTTCACACTAACAATTTTACTTGAATAATGTCTTACTTAAATTTATTTTTACATCTTATAAACAGTGAAATATTTAATTTTGCGTTATGCATCTTCAGACCCCTAATAAATTCAGCTGAAGAATAGCAAAAATTTGCTAAATTTTAAACGGTGTCAACTACTTCTTTCTCGATAGACATTCGTCTTAAAAAGTCAGGCAACTATTCCCGTGGAAAGGAACGCACGCTCGAAATGTTTTTTCTTCGCCGGAAGCTGGCTACTAACTCCTTGAAACTCGTGCATTGTCTTAGTCCAGAGAGGAACCAAAATGTTTGTCAGACTGATTTACGACGTTTACGTGTTCGAGTAAAGCATTTTCACAGGCTGACAAGTTCTCAAAGCTCTCGCCCGTTCGAGGAACTTCCAGTAGTTTATTTTATCTATTAGCGGCGTTGTTACAAAAACACGGAAACATTGTTGCAAATTCACACGGTTACACTAATTGCGAGAGTTCCTGTACGCATGAATGTCGTGATGCATCAGAGCTGACAGTGGACCCCGTTATTATAATGAACGCTGAAATTAGAGTCGTTGTAATCGCACAATTTATAACGAAAGTAAATTGTATGCAAGGAATGTTTCACAACTTCGATCCCTAACTTTAATACCTATTAAATGTCAAATAAACTCATGCAGCCTAAGCATTCTAAAATTAGTGGTAAAAGTGAATTACTTGAAAAATAGGTACCTATAAAAAATTAAAAAATATGTGATAGATAAACTTAGGGACGCAGAGAACAATAAAAAAAATAAATGAAGAATAATATTTGTAATATCACAGAATAAATGAACAATATTTGTAAAAATCCAAATTATTAATAATCTTA
>NW_017100478.1:79754-82032 GCF_001263275.1 Habropoda laboriosa | reverse complement strand
AAAATAAAAGAAAATTTAATTTCGCCGAAATTCCGGCACCACAATCACAACCCTTAATTGCAAGCTCTGTGAAACTTTCGTGAAACGTTATTCGCCAAAATCCTTCGGATTAATTTCGTTCGCTGGCGAAACTCGATAGGCATGTTCGGTTTCATCTTGCGGATCAGAGGATTTATGCTCGTACACTTTGCGTTACGCGCCACGATGTACAGAGTGTCTCTAATAAATCCTAGTACAACCGACAAAGAGGTGATCTCTTCCAAAAAAAAAAAATGAGTAAAAGTAAAAAAAGTAGAATGAAGCCTTTCGGTTGTCCAGTTTCCGAGCAAAATTATTTCGAACAGAAACGCACCACCGACTGATTACGATGTATAAGACATATCTTCTATGTGATCAAACTGTTAGTTTAAATTATGATTTAATGCTCATATTATAGTATAAAAATCAGTAAACTTTGTGAATGATAGTAGTGAATGAGGTTTGTAGAGCAACGAATGCGAACGAAAAATGCTCGAAACGAGAGGATCGAGTGGATTGTAAGTGAGGTGTGATGTATACTGTTAATTACTGAAAGTAATTACTTCACGTTTAATATAACTACTTACTGGAAGGTGATTCTTCATGAAAAAATGCGTGAAAAGTATAGAGTAAAATTTTCTGATTACATACTTGTTCAATTTTCGAGAAAAATGGTTTTGAATATGAATGTACAGCTTGGCCAAGCGAACGTGAAACTTCTGGGAGGAGTTAGAGTGAAAATGTGGGAAATGCAGGAGAACTTGTAATGCCTTCTAAGTCATCACACTGTTATTCACGTGTTATTTTATAAAATAAACGATCATTTAACTGAAACATGTGGCATTATAATTTCATATTCAAAGTTATTCTTCTCGGAAATTAGGCAAGCCATCAAACATTACTTACTTTTTTTATAAGGAATCTCTTCTTTGTCGGTTATATTATGATTTATCGAGCACCCTGTATTGAAATTTCATCGTTCTAGGGATGCATCCGCGGAAATGTCGCTCCTGTTCACCAGGGTCTGGATATATTACTCTTATCGGATATACGAGCTTTTCGCGGCGCATACTGTCTACCGGCGATTTAAGCGACGTAAACGAAAAACTGGATTAGCTGTGCCACGAAACGTTAGACGCGCAAAAAGCCCCAGGCTTCTTCTGCCTCTGGATTCGAGTAAAATCGCGGATAGAAATTACATTCGCTGCTTTGATAATAAAATCGAGCGGTAGCAACCATGTTTTTCTACTGCGAGATTCATTCTCGCCGAGTGTACTTCCTGAATAATAGAAAAACATGGATTTTTATCCATTCGCCATCTTAAATCAACCAAAAACTAATATTTGATCATCGAAGAAGTTTGAAGAAAATACGTACACTCTATGATAATAAATGTACAGTCAACCCTCCTACAACGCGGTACTCTTATAACACGGTTTCCATATAACGCGGTGCCAAAATTGTGACGGCCCTCCTATAACGCGGTACTCTTATAACGCGGTTTCCGTTCAACAACATTCCATCAACTTAATTGGTTTAAGAAGATTCTCTATAGCATGAATTTATCTATGTGTTAAATTTTTACAGTTGAAATTAGCGGGGAATTCCCTTCTTTTTGGTGAAGGTACATCACCATTTTCCAATTTCAGTTATCAGGGAATTCCCCTATAAGCCGAAGAAACGATGCGAGATCGTTCACAGTGTTCTGTTTTAATGGGTGCCAAATCTCAATTTATATGATGTGAAAAAAGGGCTAAATTTGGATAAAGAATTAGAACTTCATTTCGCTCAAACTGATCATTCAATGGTGCGCAGCGCAAAGTTTAAAAGAGAGTTAAGAAACTGCTTAGCTCCGTATAGAGAGGTTTTAGTACAGTTAGAAAAAAAAGCTAAGATTGAAAATCAACATGAAGATTTGTCAGATGAGGAAGACATTTGGCCCATTAAAAAACGAAGAGTTAGGCCACTCATATTTGAAAGCGAGGATGAGTGTTAAGAGCGTTCAATACACATGAAATTATGTTACACAATTTTACATAATTTTCTTGGTTTTGTTGAAAAACAGTTTTTTAGTTTAGTTTTAGTTTGATTTTTTTTATCATTTCTTTGTATGAACTCTTCGATTAAATAAAAATAATTTTATTGTACTTAACATATTATCTTGCCTTTTGTGTTTGTAAAATTTTTTCCACAACCGTATGCACCGTATGCAACGCAGAACGAATCAAACTGATTAACAAGTGATTTTACTTACTTCCGA
>NW_017100478.1:67242-79705 GCF_001263275.1 Habropoda laboriosa | reverse complement strand
TCTTATAGCGCGGTTTCCATATAACGCGGTACGAATTAATCGCGTTATAGGAGGGTTGACTGTATTGTGCATTGAGTTGCTCCATAAGTTCATAGGGATTTTCAAGAGATGATCTAATAGATCGCGTAAACAAATGGTATTTAATTAAGGTTACGAAATATCAACATATTCTAAAAGGCAATGCTTCGACGCGTCGTTTAAGAAGAAAGTTCACATAAACAGGTTAAGTTCCCTTCTCTTGGAATTAATTTGAAACTGTAAGAAAAGAAGGTGCATTTTTAACATCTAATGTTTATTTATTACCGGAATAAGAAAGATGTAGTACAAACAACAGAAAGAACAGTTCAGAAGTGGTTTGCACGATTTAGGTGTGACGGGTAGACTTTCAGCATTGATGGAAGAAATAACGAAGCTACATACAAAGTGGCCAGAAGTCGTTGAAAAAAATGACCAATATATTATTTAATTAAATAACGCAGAACAACGGAACTATTGACTTTGAACTCCACTAAAAAATCCCAATGAGTTTATCGAGTAATCTAAATGATATTATAAATAAGATCGAGTGGATTGTAAGTGAGGTGTGATGTATACTGTTAATTACTGAAAGTAATTACTTCACGTTTAATATAACTACTTACTGGAAGGTGATTCTTCATGAAAAAATGCGTGAAAAGTATAGAGTAAAATTTTCTGATTACATACTTGTTCAATTTTCGAGAAAAATGGTTTTGAATATGAATGTACAGCTTGGCCAAGCGAACGTGAAACTTCTGGGAGGAGTTAGAGTGAAAATGTGGGAAATGCAGGAGAACTTGTAATGCCTTCTAAGTCATCACACTGTTATTCACGTGTTATTTTATAAAATAAACGATCATTTAACTGAAACATGTGGCATTATAATTTCATATTCAAAGTTATTCTTCTCGGAAATTAGGCAAGCCATCAAACATTACTTACTTTTTTTATAAGGAATCTCTTCTTTGTCGGTTATATTATGATTTATCGAGCACCCTGTATTGAAATTTCATCGTTCTAGGGATGCATCCGCGGAAATGTCGCTCCTGTTCACCAGGGTCTGGATATATTACTCTTATCGGATATACGAGCTTTTCGCGGCGCATACTGTCTACCGGCGATTTAAGCGACGTAAACGAAAAACTGGATTAGCTGTGCCACGAAACGTTAGACGCGCAAAAAGCCCCAGGCTTCTTCTGCCTCTGGATTCGAGTAAAATCGCGGATAGAAATTACATTCGCTGCTTTGATAATAAAATCGAGCGGTAGCAACCATGTTTTTCTACTGCGAGATTCATTCTCGCCGAGTGTACTTCCTGAATAATAGAAAAACATGGATTTTTATCCATTCGCCATCTTAAATCAACCAAAAACTAATATTTGATCATCGAAGAAGTTTGAAGAAAATACGTACACTCTATGATAATAAATGTACAGTCAACCCTCCTACAACGCGGTACTCTTATAACACGGTTTCCATATAACGCGGTGCCAAAATTGTGACGGCCCTCCTATAACGCGGTACTCTTATAACGCGGTTTCCGTTCAACAACATTCCATCAACTTAATTGGTTTAAGAAGATTCTCTATAGCATGAATTTATCTATGTGTTAAATTTTTACAGTTGAAATTAGCGGGGAATTCCCTTCTTTTTGGTGAAGGTACATCACCATTTTCCAATTTCAGTTATCAGGGAATTCCCCTATAAGCCGAAGAAACGATGCGAGATCGTTCACAGTGTTCTGTTTTAATGGGTGCCAAATCTCAATTTATATGATGTGAAAAAAGGGCTAAATTTGGATAAAGAATTAGAACTTCATTTCGCTCAAACTGATCATTCAATGGTGCGCAGCGCAAAGTTTAAAAGAGAGTTAAGAAACTGCTTAGCTCCGTATAGAGAGGTTTTAGTACAGTTAGAAAAAAAAGCTAAGATTGAAAATCAACATGAAGATTTGTCAGATGAGGAAGACATTTGGCCCATTAAAAAACGAAGAGTTAGGCCACTCATATTTGAAAGCGAGGATGAGTGTTAAGAGCGTTCAATACACATGAAATTATGTTACACAATTTTACATAATTTTCTTGGTTTTGTTGAAAAACAGTTTTTTAGTTTAGTTTTAGTTTGATTTTTTTTATCATTTCTTTGTATGAACTCTTCGATTAAATAAAAATAATTTTATTGTACTTAACATATTATCTTGCCTTTTGTGTCTTATAGCGCGGTTTCCATATAACGCGGTACGAATTAATCGCGTTATAGGAGGGTTGACTGTATTGTGCATTGAGTTGCTCCATAAGTTCATAGGGATTTTCAAGAGATGATCTAATAGATCGCGTAAACAAATGGTATTTAATTAAGGTTACGAAATATCAACATATTCTAAAAGGCAATGCTTCGACGCGTCGTTTAAGAAGAAAGTTCACATAAACAGGTTAAGTTCCCTTCTCTTGGAATTAATTTGAAACTGTAAGAAAAGAAGGTGCATTTTTAACATCTAATGTTTATTTATTACCGGAATAAGAAAGATGTAGTACAAACAACAGAAAGAACAGTTCAGAAGTGGTTTGCACGATTTAGGTGTGACGGGTAGACTTTCAGCATTGATGGAAGAAATAACGAAGCTACATACAAAGTGGCCAGAAGTCGTTGAAAAAAATGACCAATATATTATTTAATTAAATAACGCAGAACAACGGAACTATTGACTTTGAACTCCACTAAAAAATCCCAATGAGTTTATCGAGTAATCTAAATGATATTATAAATAAGTCTACGCAATATCGAAGAAGAATTTCATTTCCCGCCACTTTCCTGAGTAACAAATCGTAGACGAAATGTGAAAGGAAACAACATCAAAGAAGAAGAAGATCCCTTTACCAGGAGATCTATTTTGTTCTGCTCTTCGTACATGGTCAGCGATCGAAAATGAAATTAGTCGATCGGTAGAGAAAATGAAAAGACTTGCACGCGAAATGTATGTTGAACAAGATTGCAAAGGATTTTAAACTACGAAATTACCGTAAAAATGATCAAATGAAATCAGACGCGGCGATAAATTCGACTTTATTTAAGGTGTGTAAGGTGAAACAGCGGGGAAACGAGTTTCGAAATGGAGCAGCGTTATAAATCTGATCGATCGAAATTTCATGGTGGCACGCGTGTACCAGGTCGACGCAGGTGCATGAATATGTCACGATTAATTCGCCGTTGCGTGCATAATTCGAAGACTCACGATACCAAGCAGCGACACCGATCGAAGATTGAGTTTCAAACACGAGTCCATATAGTATATGCACGCAAATTTCGCCTGATCGAGCGCAAAGCACAAAGTGACACGCAAGAGAGCGTGTTGCAAACGTTGTTCGAAAGCTTGGCGTTCCCTTCCACGATTATTAAATTCCAACTTTGATCAAAATAACAGTACATGCACGCGTATATGCGAGTGAGTTTCGTTTAGGTGAAAATTGTTTATCAGGAAATTTGTGACGATTAAAAAGCTGAAAGTCTAGCGAATTTAATAAAATTTTGTAACCGATTCACCGATTGTTGTTGGGCTATGATTTTCGTATTCTTCCAGGAGATTCCGAAAGTGTGTGAGCGATGAGAAGTCCAATAGGAAATGTAAACAGCAGCTTAAAATATAGAGTGGTTAATAAATGTTTGTCGAATTTGCGATTTGTACTTCCTTTAAACAGCGACGTTACTGAAAAGGTAATAAATGTTTCCAAAGAGTAATTGGATATTATTAAACTGCGTTATGCACGGAATTGTATGGGTACAAACTTGGTCTTTGTGTTTTATTTACGAAATCCGTCACGATTCATTATTAAAGTTTATATCATGATGAACAGTTGATCGTGGAAGTGCTCGAACGTTCGTAACGGAGAATTATAATGAAGAAGTTATGCAAATTGTAGCGAAGGTGATGATCAATGTTTCGATCCTCCGTATGAATGAAAGTTTACGTTGATAATTATTTTCATATCGAATTAAATATCCTTAATTTATGTTTGATCTCATTCCTTCAAATTAAATCATATTACAGAGCACGTGTAAACACGCATACTAATACCTGTACTCGATGAACAATTACATATAATTTGTCCAGATCCATGTTTATCTTTTAACATCTATATTTTTATATTTCACTGCTTGGAAACGTGTCTGTAAAAGGAAGAAAACTTCGATCAACTTCACGTTAGGAAAACCAATCAAACCATCTTTCCCAAATCGGCACGTGTAATATCAGAACAATGAAGAATATTAGGAAAAAATTCCATACAACTCGAATTTCTTATTAATTACAATCCATCGAATGTTCGAGCACTTTCGACCTTACATCTTTCAGATAGAATAGAAAAGCTTCTCCTCGTAATGTATCTTTGAACGATCGTTTGCCCTCGTGCGGGCAGTTTCGTACAATTTTCGAGGAGGCCGGCAGAAATAAAGTTCGAAGGTCCGATCCTCGATGCCCGTAAAGCCACGTATCGCGTGTTTTATTCGGCCGCCATTAAGGCTGCGCAACAGTAAATTTTCCGGGGCGGTGATTAAGACAAAGAGAGGTGAATCGCGTTGCAACGCGTGTTCTCGTGAGTTCGAGCTCGTTTCGCCGCGATAGGCCTCGGCTGACGTCAATATCGTAGCCCATCAGCCTGGCCCGAAATGAAATTATTGACCCATTTTGGGAATTCCTCTAACTACGAGCCTCAAAGCGACCCCCTGCTTTCGCGTATCGTGTCGAAACGCTGCTCGATCCAGCGAATTAGCCCGCTAATTCGCGCGAACTTTCTCGATTGGAAAGTGGAAAACGTGCATATATGTATGCTCGTATATCGTTACATGCTCGAGTAGCATGTGTGTGTGTGTGTTAATGGGGACTAGTAAGTTGATTGATGGCGATGATCGAACGTTGATGACGTTACGGGTACGATAAGATAGTGGTTGATCGGTTTCGACTTTGTAAAAGAAAATGTGGAATCGATGCAGAGTTTACGTGTAACGGAAATAGACTATGTAGGTGTGTTTTCAGCAATGGTGTTGAATACTGATTCCTAATAATGGTATTAACTCCTTGCCTTACAATTTAATAATGTGTATATGTGCCAGAGGTATGATGTAATAGATAAAAAAATATTCAACCGTCATATATCAGTTGGATATACATATTTCAGTGGTTGGGAAAAAGAAGAAAAGGTTTCGAAAAAACTAATTTAGTTACTAGTTAACCAAAATTATTTGGAAATTGTCGCTTATCAATTGTTACTACGGCTTAGAAGGATAATTCCGAAAATAAATTTCACTGGAACCTTTTCCTTTTTCTTCTCATTCGCATAATTCATATACCTATTATTAAACCATAACTTACCCCATGAATTTAGGTGGATACTATAAGGCAAGGAGTTAAAACTGTTGATACAACTTTAACACCTCGAGTCTTTTGGTAACGCTAAAACAAAAAACTATAATTTGATTTACGAGCGTACAACTTGGCCAATGTTTTCTAGTCTCCTTTTTTGACACCCTATAAGCAGTACAGCCTATCCTTTCAGACAGACGATCGATACTAAACTTTCTCATATTCATAAACGCCCAAAAGAACCGACCAAACTGCTACACCAGGATTCACACTCTTCCTCCATCAACTTTACCTTTTTCTCTGCTGATCCCAACATCACATCACCACAACCGCATCTTACCATACCCACAAGAACACTCTAAACGACCCCATGGTCCCCGAAACCTGCCACTTTTCCAAGAGACTTGATACCACATCGATCACATTCACGTATATGTATATCACCCATACCTCAATCAACCATTGAACAAGTCCGCGAATTAGCCCGCTAATCCGCGAGAATCCTGTGAACCGGAAGCTGTGAGCCGGCCCATGGAACGTCGCCCGAACACTGTCGCGTAGTGATCAAACGCGTCGATCACGTTAACGAGCGAATTATAGTCCACGTATCAACGCAATACTACATATGTGTGTATGTATATGTATGTATGTGCACGTATGGCTAATTCAAGCGCGTTCCACGCGGTCTGCTTTCCAATTTCGCTAATTACATTCTCGTTTCCTTCGACGTGACGTCTCCGCGAGCACGAGAAAAAAAAAACCAAAGAGAACGTCGATGTTTGTTTTTTCTGGTTAGATGGCACGGCTCTCCTCGCGTGCACGGATATGTCGATATTTCGATGAACGTTTGGGTTTCCGGTCGAACGCCTCTATCGGTGGGGATACGCCGAGACCGCGACATTATACGGGCTAACGTGACGTTCGATCGGCCATCGGCTCGTAATGGCAGCGAACCATGGTGTGCTTAGTGGCAAAGGTGTGTTCTTCGTTTTCTTTTCTTTCTTATTTGTTTTGTGCATGTGATGACGTCATACGGGTGGAATTGTCGTGTGGTTGTCGTTGATGTCGAGCAATGGCCGCTGGTTCCGTTGCACGAAGTCCTGGAAGATCCGATAGGGAGGCCCGCGTACTAGTTGTTATCGCCTGGACGAACGGAAGTCTGCACTAGGCTATGCCAGGGTGACCACTCCTTCTGGCTCCGGAGACCAACAGTTGTCTGACAGCCAGCAGCCAACCACCACGGTCACTAAACCGATCAGCAGGGCTAAGAAGATGTACACCTCCGCCTTTCCTAAGGAATCTGCACGGGGATATAGTTCTTTTGACGTTTCGTTCGTCGTTCTAGCTAGTACTGATGCGCTGTGGATGCTTAGGGTGACATTGAACGGTGATGTGCATTCCGTGCTTGGGATTTTTTCGCAGGGAGGACGTGATTGTGCGGAAATGTAGGGAGGGGGTTTCAGTGGAGAATTGAACGTTCGTGGAGTGGTTTTCCTTTTTTTTTTTTTAACGGTATACAAGGTGTCACAATAAAGTTTGAAATTTTGAGAATAATTTTCTTCCCGTCAAAGTGAAAACAATGTAAACTGTCCCTATTTGCATGTGAAAGGTAAACATTGTCAATCGAGACAAACGGGTCCGACCCGAAATTGTTTCCTGAATGTTGTATGTACGTTCAGACGTTTTAGTGAAAGAGTTTGCAAATTCGAAATCAATAACAATGTCGGAGCATCCTCGTATTCGCATGATTTGTCTCTTTGTGACTTATTCAGATTTTGTCGAGTACAAGAAGTCACGAAAGGAATGCATTTCCAGTCAGTTTTTGAAATTCAAAGTAACGTAAGGCGGGTATTGAAAGAGATACCAGAAAGTGAATAGCAGAAATGTTACGATCAACTGATCCGACGTTGGTGCACAGTCTTAAGAGGACTACTTTAACCCTTTGCGATCGGCACATTTCTCTGGTGGGACTACCAGCTAGTCGGAGCAAATTTCCATTTTTTTTTTTATGTATAAGGATATTGAAAAACAGAATATTTTGAAACTGATACATTTCGTTTAATACATACTAGTTATAGTGCATAAAAATAAAACGTTTTAATTTTTGTAATTTTCCAAAGTATGATACTTGACAAAACAAAGATCATGCCGCCATAGCGGCGACACCGATTTCTAGAACAAAACTGAAATGCCGCCACTATGGCGGCACCGATCGCAAAGGGTTAAAAGCGATGGGTTCACGTTTAATTTTTAGAATCAAATTTTTAGATGAATTGTTCTCGAAACTTTATTGTCACACCTGATACGCAATCGGTCAAAAATTTCAGGCTACTTGAAAATTTACACCAATATTTCTCAATAGCAATTTGACTTTGTTTCGATAGATTAGAATAACAAAAAAGTTCGTTAAATGTTTCCTAAATTGGCTACCTTCTTTCTGCAAAATTTTCAAGCTTTTGGCCGACAGTGTACATATTTGGAATTTCGTGCTGTTTTATTTTGGATCAGAATAGGTTTATTGCAGTTTTGGCTATAATTAACACATTGCATACGGAACTTTATCTTCTGTATTACAGAAACTAGAGACTAGTATCTTTTTGATTTTTCAGTGGTTCTTTCTCCAAGCATACAATTTGTCATTTGCCTTACTGATTTACTTCATTAACAATAGTTACGTATCTATTATTTTTCCATTTCGATTTTATTTATTCATACTTATCTTCCGAGGACGAAATTTCAGTAGAAAGTACCGTTCGACTTCACTCGGGAAAATTATACAACTTTTCTTGTATGCGAATTTTTTTATTGTCAGTTCAATTAAACACTTTTGCTTGTTACGCTGTTTATCATTCGTAATCACATTTGCATATCGTGACATAGATATAATTCCATAATCCCTCTACAATGTTCAGTTGCGGGATATCTCATGAGCCGGACGCAATGTGTTAATACTTGACGAATGGTTCATATCTATCATTCGACTAATCCACCGACTATAATCACCCGTTGCTACGCATGAGACTCAAAATTGGAAACGACGCAACAGCAAACATGCAAATATACAAAGCAAGTTTCGTTTATAGGAATAACGAAAAAGTAACCATGCGATGTTGTATAAAACTAAATGCAACAAATCAGTAAAATTAAGAGATTTCAGTGTCTCGAACAAATCGGTGAAATTGCAGAGATCTAATAGACAATTAATTCCATATTGTTTTCCATTGGATAGACATCCAATAAAAAATAGAGACAAGGTCAACTGCATTCTATATTCCAAATGTCCCTTCCGCCCAGGAGCCAAAAAAAAAACAATTATTTTATAAACTTTTATATAAAAAATCATTGAGAAAAAGTTGTTGCTTAATTTGGAGGTAGTAATAAAAAGAATTTAAATACATCTTTCAGATTTTATCACGATTGAAAGATTTTCATGTCTAAATGTTTCGGTTACGAATAATCAATATAAATAATTACAATCTTTTTTAGTTTATGATAACCTACACTACCGGCCAAAAGTTTCCAGAAAAAAGTCAGCGACTTTGAAAATTTTTTATCATTCGAATCAATTGATATGAGATAAATTGATAAACGTAGAATTGAGATAAACTTCAGATCTATAAAAAATTAGCAGCAGATTTAATATCGATGAAAAGTGGGAGGTGATTCCAAACTTTTGGCCGGTAGTGTATGTACATACATCGAACACGAAAAATTTTTCTCTTTGCTGATAAAAAATTTCAATGCTGGAAGAATTTTGCTACTGGTCCTTACCAATAATCAATTTATTTTTAATTACTCTCTGCCCATAATTTATACAAATCATATGACAACTCAACAACTAAAAAAAATATTTTCGTGATCAATGTTTGTTATCAGGAACTACTTTCACCATCGATAATAGTTGGTGGTAACAAAAACAAATTTTAATTATTTATATGGATAAAATTTGGTAAAGCCAAAATTTTTACTTTTTTGTATTAAGATTATAACAGTTGTAATCTCTGTTTCCATCTCATCCGAGTTGTTCGTGACGAAAGGTACAGCTTGAGGTTATTATGAAATATTCGTATTCGCCGGTTCAATTTAAGATCTGCGCGAAATTTGAAAGTTAAATGGAGAATCTGGGATCGAAAAGACGCGTACTGTTCATTCGTTTCATGAATTTTTCACGTCCCTTGGTGTATTATCATCGACGTACGGCCCGGTTTACAAGGATTCGAGAGAACGAATCTGACGATAAACAATCTCTTCAATTCTCGATTGAATTTTGATCGAACAGAAATTTAACGAATATTAAATAAGGGGGAATTTCATATCTGAAAACTTTTTTAATTTTGTTCCCCCCAGTTTCTAATATCACGTCGATTTGCAATATCATGCAAATGCGTGTTCGTCAAGATTGAGACATCCGAGAAAACAATTTACTGGCTGATGTTACGATATAAGATTCACGGACAGCTGTTTCGAAAGTCATTTCGTAAACCTGAAAAGTTTTTTCAAAAGTTGACGAGTTACAAATTTAACATCAGCAGCGTGAAAGTTACGCGCGATACTCGACCTATTGACTTCAATAATGAGCCAAGAACGAATTTATGAATGATAATTACGGTTCAACAAATGTGTGGATAAGTTATTAAGGTGTTCTGGATGCAAACGATGCGTACATAAATCGAAACGTTCGTGAATCATGTGTTATGACACGGTGAATGGAAATTGTAGCGTAAAAGTTTGTGCAATTATTTTCACTTCGTGCTGAAATACGCATGCCTCCGTGCAAACATAATTACGATAGTTATTGGCTCCCTCGTGCAGCTTTTCGCGTTTACGTATAATATAATGGAGATGTAAATTGTTATCGTACATATAATTATAGTAATCGTAAGAAAGGTTACTACTATAGAAAAATTGTACTCGATTTTGAAATTGTAGCAATGGAACAAAGTTGAAATTATCTTAATCGCAATGTGTGTAATTCGTCAACATAATGCGCATAAAAGTGACAAAATTTACATTTTAATAGCGATTAATAGTGTTGATAGTAACGTGAAACACAGGCATGCTACGTGAACGGAGAAAAGGCAGAATTGCAATTAATTAATTTACATAAAGATCTTCTTACCTAAAAATATGGAGTCTAGCAATACAAGAACGCAAAACCAAGGAATTTTTTAATACTCCCTCATCTTTCAAGACGCCTTAATAAATATAAGGTCTGAGCATGCCACACCAATAGAAAAAAAAAAGAAGCAGAATTCAAGCATCTATTAAATAAAATACTCGAACGCGACATTGAAACAACATCAAATTAATGAATTGCCTTCAAGATCGCCTAATTAATGTAAGACTCAAACAAACCATATTAATTTTCACCGGCAGCACTTTGAATATAGAAACTATAACGGATTGCCACAAAATTTTCCCATCAAGAAAAGAGAATGACAATGATAAAATTTGCTGCAATATATCAGACCATTTAAATTATTTGCTCTCTGAGATTGAAGAAATTCACGCGATACGATAGCAATTTTGTGAACGTAGAAAGCATCGATACGTAAAGAATTTTTCAAATTGTCAAATTCACAAATTAACTTCTAATTAATTGTATACCTTTTCGTAAAATTTTAACAGTTGGTCTAGGAGATGAAATTCGTTATTTCTACGTAAACAAAATCTAGAAAATTCAGAGCAACTTTTTAACCTTCCGCCATATCGTTCTTCCATTTCGGTTAACTCAGAATCAATTTATCACTAGACAATTACTAAAACCATAAAAATAAAGTTCTGCTATCAGCCAAGCCAACCTAACAGTACAAAAAGCGATAACACCACGTCATCGACTGCGAAAGCGTACGAAAAGAAAATCAGAATTGAACCAGCGCTCGTTTAACACGTTCACTGCCCGCTAATTCGTATAAATCTTAGGACACTTTGAAATGTATAGTTACATATGTTATGGTACCGAAAAGATTGCACGTTTGAATTTTCGTAGGGACAATTAAATTAAGAATGTTACTTAAACGTAAGCAATTCATAGTACAAATGAAGAAATAAGATAAACTAATTTTTTTCTGCACGATTAAATTAAGTATTTAGTCTTTGTCCTGAAACTCTTTGGACAGTGAACGTGTTAACCCTCGAATACCGGATATTCGAGCGGCGTCTTGGTCGTCGAATGCCGGGACATTTCGACCCACAGTAAGAGTCTAGTTAAATATGTATTTAACTATACATTTTAAACGAAGATTTTGCAAGAAATTTTACTCTTAACACTTTCCCAAATATTTCATCAAATAATAATAAAAATGGAAAGTACACATGGTGACACAAAAGTAACACAATGCAAAATTGAAAATTCGCATAAAATCATGAGAAAAACGTCTACGCAGGGTGTGCAGTAAATCGTAGTACAATCAAGAAGATGATACCCTATACAAAAAAATAAGAAAGAAATGTGGAATAAATTTCTTGTTTGCTTGCCTAGTTTCCGAGAAAAATAACATTGACCATAAAATTATAACGATGCAGATTTAAGATAAATGAGATCAATGCAACGTTTAACTGATAATTTTAACGGCGTGATAACCTTACTCGAAGGATATAGATCGTAATTGAGCGATTAACAGCAAGGGTGGCACAAGTTCTCCTGCATCTCCCACTCCTCTCAGAAGCTTCACTTTCGCTTCGTCAAACTATACACTTCTATTTAAATCCATTTTTCTCGAAAGTGAAACAAGCAATCAAAAAACTTTACTCTACATTTTTCACTCATTTCTTCGTGAAGAATCACCTCGTTGTCGCTTGTACTATTACTCGCCGTATACTCTGTGTATACGTACAATTTTTCTCCCCTTAATACGATTCTTTTTCTACACACTTCGTGACTTACCATTGCCTTACTTTCGTGTTACTTTCATGTGCATGCGACTATCGCTTACAGCAGACAGATGAAAATGACCAGGCATTCGTTACACAGGAAGTATAAAACACAGATCGACACAAGAAGGCAGAATCGAGGGTTTACCTAGAGGTCCCTTCGACTTCCACAGTCCCTTGATCAGCGTGGGGTCGCCGCGGCGCCAGTCGCGCCAC
>NW_017100478.1:54461-67101 GCF_001263275.1 Habropoda laboriosa | reverse complement strand
CCGCCGCTTTTTTATCCAAAGCAGCGTGAAAAAGCAACATACGCCGATCAAATTATTATTGTGCACTTTAGGGTCTGTATGATGGTTTCTTTTTTTTTTTTCTTGTGTGGACATGAGAGGGCTGGGGTGGTTAAGGGGTGCACGCACCTGACGATTCGAGATTACTTGATGTTGGGCGTTATTCGACTGATGGTTACGAGTTTTCGATTCTTCACAGCGTTGAAATGAAAAATACGTGTTTTTAATGGGGAGTCGGAAAGGTCGACTAATGTTGAATTTGTTAACTTTTCCACCAAACCTTTTCCACAGTGGAAGAGATTCTGGTCTCTTTTATGCATGCTTATGTGTTAGAATTGAAAAATATTGCTAGGGACTGAAAGTGCAATTTTTCAAAAAAGTTGTTTTCAGCTTGAGTTGAAGGTTTTCGAAGAGATCTTTTAGAATTGAACGTGACTGAAGAAGTTTAATGCTTACACATTTTAGTTACGACTAACCAATATAAATGATTAAAATTTGTTTTGGTTATCAATAACCGTTATCGATAATGAAACATTTTTTGGTTGCTGATAACCTACATCAACCAGAAAAGTCAACCAAGTTTTTGCTTACTGATAACGAATATCGAGGAAGAAAAGAATTTTGTTAAAACATGCTTGCTCCGTTGCTAAAATTTTTGAATAAGAAAATGTTGCTAACAACGAACGAAGCAAGATAAAGCAAAACTTATATATCAATTGTTTTATCTACCGACAAGGAACGTGTGATTCAAACTTTTCCTCTATGATATACTGTTCGAAAGATGAAGAAAAGTCATGAAAAGCAATAGAGAATATTACAGTGAATCAGCTGCTGTCAGCATTTTTAAAATGAAGATTGAATTTTACCGAAAAAAGCATAAAAATCTCTTTCATACACCTAGTAGATAAGTATGATTTGATGAAGTTTGAGAAGGCCTGGCGAATGCATTTGGCATTGATGTGCCTTTGATTGGTGCTGCCGATAGATTCAACGAAAATATTGGCGATGACAATGCGTATTTTGTGGAAACTTTGTGAAAGTTGGAGTCAGAGAATGAAAGAATGTGACATTGGAGTCGAACGAATCAGCGAGAGTATGGAAAATTTGGATACATGGATACAGGGCACTTAATGTTGAAGTGATTTCTCAAAATTTTTAGGAGGTATAGTTGATGCTGTGTTATGTGCATGACTAAACAAACTATGTTTTGCAATCGTAAATTAGTGAATTTGAAATGTAATTTGCAGAAACAAAAATTGACACAAGGCCTAACAACGAATAAACAAAATAATAATATATTACAGAAAGCCTCGTAACCATATACTAAAATTACAACAGTTATAAGATAATATTATGTCCGAAAATAAATTGTACACATTCTTTCATCAAGTTGGAGTTCTCTTACGAAATCGTTAGGCGTGTACACCACTATCAGTGGTATCAGGAGAGAAGAATAATTGGTAGATGGGATCGTGCTCCTTTAATCACTGCGAGCGCAGTTGATTTCGCTCCTGGTAAATTTATTCGATAAAAGAAAAGTTTCTCGCAAGCGTAACACGAATTTCCATGCAAAGAGATCATTATGCCTCGTTTGCCCTGTCGATAAGTATAATCGACGAATAAATTTACCGGGCTCTATAGAATCTTTCAGTGCCAGTTTATTTGCATGCAGAAACCGCTAAGAAGATAAGAAAAAAATCTATTTTGCAGTGTTATAGAAATGAAATTCATTTCACCCGGAACTTTGCACGTGTCACTGAAATTTTCACGGCACCGTTAACGCATACCTGTTGATGGTCACACAAAAACATTAATTTTATCATACCAAAATGGCGTGAAACAGTGAAAGAAAAATAGATTTGCGTAGACTTGAGATTCTCTCTATCGAAAACCTAACCATATGACAAATCATATGATAAATTTTCAAATTTTCATTAGTACTCGTTAAACGCAAATTTTTTTTATAAATAAAATTATTACTTCATAGTCCAGCCATAATTTCAATCAAATTGTAAACGAATGTAAACACTTTTGAAATGTTGTAAAAATTCGATTTCATCCTTTCCGTATCTCAGTGCACGTTTGCCAAATTTTTCATTTAACTTTACGAGAATACGTCATAGATAAAAGTATAATTGCACGATTCGCGTAATTTCGCACTGGAGCTTAAAACATCGAGAAGTCCGATTGGATTTCGTCTTCTCATCTGTCCCATTCGCTATAAAATTTGTACGCTCGTTGCACACTGATAGTAATTTCTTTCACGAACTTTCTTATCGCGCGGACGCAGCGAGACCGGTATACGTAATTAATCTCGGTGGAACGAACTTTCACTACCTGGGAAACTGACTTGACTTAATTAAATTTTTCGAAACGATAACTTTATCCTTTAAGAAAATCCACCGTGGATCCTTGGTAATATCCGCTGGTAGAAAATTATTAGAAACTTAAAAAATTTTCGCGGAAAATAACTTCCTAATTTTTCGTAATAACGTATTTTCCCGTTACACGCTAATATCCCGTAAAATATTTATATACTGCGTGGCCAAGACTTACCGCATAAGCAGAGGAGTAAAATACTGGCAAGGAACATCCACCCCATCACGTCATCAACAAGTCGTTTCTGCGAAGCTCATGTTACGCTGCACTATCGCCTTTTCTGTCTGCTACTTGAACTCGATAATGTGGGCTTAATCATTTGAAGGGTAACTTCTGTAAAGAGAAAACGTTCGTGCCGTTAAAAATCTTGATCGCGTCGAAGGAGGACAGAAAATGTCATTATGGCGCCATTAGAGCTAAATTCAATAATAATTCCATTTCTGCGAATTATATTAACTGTTAAAAGTTTATTGGCATCGTTATTGCGACCTGACGAGGACGCAACGAAGTCTCGGTTCGGCGGATTATAGTAATAAGCCACTTAGTCACATTTGGCCGCCAGACCGAGGTGCCGACGTTCGGAAGACCGCAATATACCCCCCGTAGACTCACTAGCGCGACATTCAGACAATAGGTCCCAAAAACATTCGTTACCGGTCTCCCAAAAGGTCACAGTTTTCGTCGACCAATAGCCGAACACCCCACGTTTTCCACTTCCATAACACAACCACCAATCAGAACCAACCTAATTCCTATACATATATTAGACGTCATTCAGGTGTGCAAGGTAGATGGTTCACTCTGTGCAGGTTGTCCCATTTGAAATTTCGCACGCAATTATTTCCCAAACTACAGCTCGTTCCAAAAAATATTTCAAACAGAACTTACCCTGTTTTATGGGGGGATGTCTTATGGTGGTGATAAATTTTCTCTAGATGGACGTGCTTCGGAGATTTCAAGGTGATCTTCGTTTTTTTACACGGAACTGTATGCTTTTATTTAAATAGGCCTGTAGCCCATTCCGAGACGAATTCATCGACCTATAACACTTTGGTCTTTTAAGGTGGTTCAAGGTCATTTAGTGCCGTTCAAAACATACTTTCGTTGTGCACTCAGAAATTCTTCCTTATCTCCCGTATTGGAAAGGACGACCTCCGATATCAATGCACTCATTTATTCTGTCCCTAAATGAAAGTTTCACGGACACGAGTGTTGTCCTACTAACTTGTGGGCAGGCATCCCTTATCCGGTCATCGCTAGTCACAATAATACTGATACTTCCGAAGCGATTGCAATACGCTAGCAACAGATTCCAAGTTTGTAAACTCGAGGAAGTAAGTGTTAGTGTCAGTTTGCCTCATGTTTACGACCGAATGGACGAGTAACTACGATAAGGAACAATTTCTGGGTGTACAACGAAAGTAAGTTTCGAACAGCACTGAATGACCTTGAACCACCTTGAAAGACCAAAGCGTTTTAGGTCAATGAATTCGTCTCGGAACGAGCTACAGGCCTATCTAAATAAAAACATACAGTTACGCGAAGAAAACGAAGGTCACCTTGAAATCTCGGAAGCACGTCCACCTAGAGAAGATTTATGACCACCATAAGACCAATCTCCCTATAAAAGAGGGTAAGTTTCATTTGAAACATTTCTGGAAACGAGCGTGCGAAACATCAAATGGGACACCCTGTATATTAGCAGATATCAGTTAGTATTGAATTTTGTCATGCAATTTGCATATTTGGCCGATATATTTTTCACCTCGTTCTCGTTTTGGAGATATCATAAATTGCGATGCATCTTACATGGCTTTGCATCCGTAATTTATCATGCAATTTATTTTCCAACGGAACGTAAAATATATGACATATAACGCGTAAAACAAATATCTGTTTTTGCATAAAG
Organism: Habropoda laboriosa; assembly: GCF_001263275.1. NCBI lineage: Eukaryota > Metazoa > Arthropoda > Insecta > Hymenoptera > Apidae > Habropoda > Habropoda laboriosa. The sequence goes on along the minus strand of NW_017100478.1, from coordinate 62,795 downwards.
TAGATATACTAACAGTATATGACATAAATATTTTTTCCGTGTAGATTCATAAATACACTGGGTGTCCCAGTTTTTTCTGATCATACTGTTACACCCTCAAATATTTTCATTCTTAGTCCTTAGTTTTATCTGCATTCACAACTAGTCACCCACTTTCACCATTACTCATACTGGACTCTTCAGCTTCCAACTCTCCTCTCAACTCTCCTGCATAGTCACAACCCAAAGTCCATCTTCCCAGAACCCTTAAATAGCCCCATTTTCTCCATTTCCGCGTTAATTCTCCACTCCACCACGCGCACGTCACGTAACGTCAAAATCTCTGTCAAATAAAGTTCTGTTTCTACGCAACGACGATCCTGAAGTGTTTCAATTCAGTGATACCCCAATATCTGCTTCTAGTTCCGAGGAATTGGAGCAAACCGGGCATCACTGTTACGTCCGTAACCTCCAAGCCTAGCGAATGTCTCTTGTCTTCGGGGAAACCATAGAAATCCTACAACGGTCACACACTCCGCATTCGCCAAAATTCCTTCGGGCAGTTACAGCGAAAAGCCACTCAAGGGTAGTGCAATAAATCAGGTTTTTGTCACCATGGCCGATCCAGTAAGTGATTACGCGATACGGAAAGACTGACAATCAAAATTCAACGATTCTCACTCACATTTCTCACATGTGCACTGCAATTGTACGATCTAAATTTCTTCACCAAAATTAGCATCATATCGCCACCTTGACACATTCGCTATCAGCGTCACAAATGTGTAACGCGTCAATTCTTACAGTAGATCGCTGTTATCTATGTACAATGCATTATACAAAATTCCCAGTTTGTTATATTTATTGCATTTGCATGTGTGATATGTGTAGATATGCATTATATTGTGTAAAACTGGTAAAAATATAGATACTAAGAACGTAAGCAAAAACAGTACGAAGGGTAGAGTAAAAACAATACTTCAACAGTATGGCGATAGTGAACGTTTTTATACCGCGTTTTAGCATTGAACATGGATTTGAGTTTAAACTTGTCCATTTTCAGTATTTCTAAATACTGCTACGGTTGTCCACTTTTAGCGTATCACAGTTTCAAGGAAAGTATAACTTCTGAAGCATTCATCGAAAATATGTCAATTTACGAAAGTTAAGAATAGAGTATGACTTATTTGGTTTGATTTATTAGCGACTTTCTAATAAATCTTCTAAATCTAAGAATCTTTACATAACTAAAACGAAACTGAAACATTAAATTCGTATCGATACAAATGGAAGTACCTACAGATGCAGAAAATAAAAAAAAAGAAATGAATTACTAAAAATAAAATAAAATCTATCCCGGTCATTCATCACGTTATACAGGGTGTCCCATCTGAAGTTTCGTAAGCAATTAGTTGCCAAACTATAGCTCGTTTAAAAAAATGTTTCAAATAAACCTTACCCTGTTTTTAGGGTGAGGATTTTAATGTAGTCATAAATCTTCTTCATAGATAGACGAGCTTCGAAGATTTTAAGGTAACTTTCGTTTTTCTACATGGAACTGTATAGGCCTGTAGCCCATTCCGAGACGAATTCATCGACCTATAACACTTTGGTCTTTTAAGGTGGTTCAAGGTCATTTAGTGCCGTTCAAAACATACTTTCGTTGTGCACTCAGAAATTCTTCCTTATCTCCCGTATTGGAAAGGACGACCTCCGATATCAATGCACTCATTTATTCTGTCCCTAAATGAAAGTTTCACGGACACGAGTGTTGTCCTACTAACTTGTGGGCAGGCATCCCTTATCCGGTCATCGCTAGTCACAATAATACTGATACTTCCGAAGCGATTGCAATACGCTAGCAACAGATTCCAAGTTTGTAAACTCGAGGAAGTAAGTGTTAGTGTCAGTTTGCCTCATGTTTACGACCGAATGGACGAGTAACTACGATAAGGAACAATTTCTGGGTGTACAACGAAAGTAAGTTTCGAACAGCACTGAATGACCTTGAACCACCTTGAAAGACCAAAGCGTTTTAGGTCAATGAATTCGTCTCGGAACGAGCTACAGGCCTACCTAAATAAAAACATACAGTTACGCGAAGAAAACGAAGGTCACCTTGAAATCTCGGAAGCACGTCCAGCTAGAGAAGATTTATGACCACCATAAGACCAATCTCCCTATAAAAGAGGGTAAGTTTCATTTGAAACATTTCTGGAAACGAGCGTGCGAAACATCAAATGGGACACCCTGTATATTAGCAGATATCAGTTAGTATTGAATTTTGTCATGCAATTTGCATATTTGGCCGATATATTTTTCACCTCGTTCTCGTTTTGGAGATATCATAAATTGCGATGCATCTTACATGGCTTTGCATCCGTAATTTATCATGCAATTTATTTTCCAACGGAACGTAAAATATATGACATATAACGCGTAAAACAAATATCTGTTTTTGCATAAAGTAGATATACTAACAGTATATGACATAAATATTTTTTCCGTGTAGATTCATAAATACACTGGGTGTCCCAGTTTTTTCTGATCATACTGTTACACCCTCAAATATTTTCATTCTTAGTCCTAGTTTTATCTGTATTTACAACTAGTCACCCACATTCACCATTACTGATACTGGACTCTTCACCTTCCAACTCTTCTTTCAATTCTCCTGCATAGTCACAACCCAAAGTCCATCTTCCCAGAACCCTTAAATAGCCCCATTTTCTCCATTTCCGCGTTAATTCTCCACTCCACCACGCGGACGTCACGTAACGTCAAAATCTCTATCAAATAAAGTTCTGTTTCTACGCAACGACGATCCTGAAGTGTTTCAATTCAGTGATACCCCAATATCTGCTTCTAGTTCCGAGGAATTGGAGCAAACCGGGCATCACTGTTACGTCCGTAACCTCCAAGCCTAGCGAATGTCTCTTGTCTTCGGGGAAACCATAGAAATCCTACAACGGTCACACACTCTGCATTCGTCAAAATTCCTTCCGGCAGTTACAGCGAACAGCCACTCAAGGGTAGTGCAATAAATCAGGTAAAAACCGGGCGCATCACTCGAGACTATACGAGGCACCGAGAGCCCGACGCTCGAGGATGCCCGTGGGTCGGAGTGCCACGCGTCTGGTTCATGTCTTCGACATCCTTCGATGCCCCAAAAAGGGGGCAATTGTCTAAACTTGGATAGGCTCGCTCTACTGTCCGGAAAATTTCCAAACTACCTATCCTTATCCTCTAAGTTTCGGCTAGTCTGCGTACGTAACAGTAATTAAAGAATTACAGAAATTCAGGGTAATTACAGAAATTCTAGGCAAACTACAGGCGTTTTTATTAGAAAAACTTATTTTTTTAATATTTAGCAACCGTTGTGAATCAGATATTTTGAATTTTTAGTGTTATATTCGTTATCAGCGACTCCGAAAACCCCTAATTACCAAGTTTCAGTAAAATCGGATGAAATCTTGACTTTTGGCCAGTTTTTGGGGGTTCCTGGCCCACTATGCATGGCAAAGGCACAACCCCACAGTTCACTTATGCTTATGTACGCTGGAAACTGTCTTAAAAGCCTGATGGAAACCGTGGAGGACAATCACGACACCTTGATGATATCAGTTTCTCAAAATGCTAACAACAAGATGGAAAGCTTGGACGAGCTGCAGCTGTGTGAAGGCAATATTCAAGATAGTAGACTTGCAGAATGAAAATAATGAATACGATACGAGCAATAGGAAAGAGTATAGAAACTCGTTTATAACGAGAAAAAAATGGAAAGAAATACGTATTAACGGTAGATGTGACTACGGACGATCAGGAACCAAGCATGTCTGAAGTGACGAGGGCAAGCGAAGACAAATAGAGGAGTGAAAAGGGGCCTGGCGGCGTTCACTGAACGTCCACTTGTAACATGTTGCCTACCACAAAGCAGAATTTCAGTGGCTAAATTCGGCAAGGAATGGCGCATGAAGAGGCAAAAATTGAGAAACCTGAACGTGAGCATCGAAAACAAGGGCAAACCTCAATCGCTGGATGAGCCTTCCTCGAACAAGGATGAAACTGTCGAGTTAAAATTGACGGAAGATACAATCAGGAAGTTCAACCAGCTGGCAAGTCGTCTTTCACTATATCGAACGAGGTTGAACAGGTCTATCTTCACAGTTTTAAAAATTTTGGGTGAGAATCATCGATTAAAAATTGAAAACAGTGCGAATGATCGATCGAAGGCGCTTCCTCGATCGATTCCAGCCAGATCAACTGGATTCCCTGATCAGGCGAATCTAGTTAACGAATTGAGTAGTAATCGTGACATTTCATCCTCCACGTCAATGAAGAGGATCGAGACGATAGACGAGTCGTGCTCGGCGTCCAAATTGCAAGCTTCGCCGTTAAATTGCGTTAGACTGTCCTTGAAAAGACGAAGCGCCGATTCCGAAGCGAACGATTCATCGTGTTCGAACGCTGACTCGCGGTTGCAGGCGGTCAGACGCGACTTGAATCACCAGATCGATCAGAGCGGCGAGGAAAATGCTGAGGCAAGGAAGAGGAGCGCAATGGAAATAATTGGAACGAAGGAGAATGGTTCTTCGAGAAGTAGCCAGCAGGATGAAAGAGGGGTCAAAGGCTTGGCCGCCACTTCGAGCGAGTTTACATTAAACAACGAAGCGTGCCAGTCGTCCAATCCCAGCACCAAAGACACGGAGGAAATGTCTCCGAGCTCTGACACGGATGCCGCAGCCAGTGGAAGGAAAAAACTACACAGAAAGCCGTTGTTATGTGGTAGCCTAGACAATTCTGCCGATATTATTTGTGTATACAGTCTTAACGATTAGACGGTCAGCTTGCTAGCTCGAATCGGAAACGAGCTGTGAGCAACTGGTACGCTGATACGAAGCCAGACGAGTGGTGTAAGAAGAAGGGCAATGTGGAAGGGGCTTGTGAGATCTCTAACTCGATCAACGTGGCTAAAGAAAACACCTCATTGAGATCTTGTTTGTGTGATCGCAACCAGACCTCAAAACAGACCTCTGTTCAAGCTGCTCGGTACATCTACCTCTGAGAAATCGAATTTCGCTGGAAATACGTGGGGACAGACTGTAGAGGAAAAGACGTTGGCGTTAAATGACAGCGATGATGAGAATGAAAGGACTCTGGTTCCTGAGTATATCAATGTGACGGACAAGAGTTTGAGGAAGGATAAATATCAGGAGAAAATTGGAATATCTGTCGTAACTATTTCGTCTAAGGACGATGGGTCACTAATAAAAAAAGGTACAGTTCATATCCAAGATTCGTATGATCAGGATTCTTTGATCAATTTTGATTTACTCGGAATGCCTACGAATTCAAATACTTCTATAAAGAAGCGTTCACAGAAAGTGGAGCTACGATGCATTTGAATGTGAATGGATAGGTATTTATGATGATTTATGTACCTATAGTTATAGCTGAGAATTAAAACAAATTTTTCAGTGCACTTTCAAATCTACTTTACCAGTTGTTTTTATAAAGATATATACAAGGTAATATGGAAAGTGTGTCGAATGTTAGGAAATGTAATTTGCAGCAGAGTGATTAGAAAGTGTAGTAATTTAAAGAATTAAGTAGAAACATGTCGGATATGGTCTGACGTTTTCTGAAACTAATACTGCTTTTATAATTCTCCCGTCGTATTTGCACTGAACGTTTCAAAAATTTGTTAAACTACGCCCTCAAAAGCGTGCACGTTATGAATTTTCTATAAATAAAAATCTGAAAGATATGTAGCTGCAGACGAGAGCAAAGTCTCTATGGCGAAAATTGAAAAGGCCGCTCCAGATTTATGAGTTCTCTGCAGAGAAACCTAAAAGATTGCTATAGAAGCTATCTACACACTTATGAGCCTTCTCTTTCGTGTCGCAACAAAGCCTATGCCTACTGATTTCTCTCTCTGAAATTCTAATAACTCTTAACTCTTTTCCACCCTTATACGTCTAATTATCACAATTGAACTTAGCCATTTAAATATAAGTAACCATAGAACATTCTGAATTGCATAAAAATTCGTCGATACACAGTTTTCGAATTTTAAGCGATATCTTTCATTTGGAATAATCCTGGATGTTCGAGCATTTTATTTGGAATAATTTTGCAATTTTATATCATACACGGTATTTAAACGGTCACTTATTCTACAACGTCGCTATCCATTCCGCTACTTACGAGATAAACAAGACCCTGCATTGTCAAAGACTCACTCTGTGCTTTGAAATATCCAGGACGTCGAACACTCGGGTGAAGAAGACGACATTGTCGAGAACACTCCTGACACAAAGAGGAAAAGGTAAGTAACATGACTCTCTCTCCATCTTGCGACGTCCGTTCTTTTCTAACCGGTTCTGGAACGCGCATTGTTCATTCAATTAATGCAATTACATACATGTAAACGCGCAAACACATTTTTCTTTATCCCTTGAGAAATTTTGTGTCACGTGTTCAATTAACAATTAGCTGTTAACAGAACAGAATATTCGGATATTAGCAAGTATTTCTTCGGTACTTTAAAGAGAAGTCGAATTTTCAATCGTAATATGTAGATCGCGTCTTTCTTTCTCCACATTGCAAATATCAATGAGAAACAAACAGTTTCGTTAAATACAGGACACCAAGAATTCTGTGAAGTATTTTTTTCTCAACTCTACATGGTCAGATAAAGGGAAGCAGAGTAGAATAAAAAGTGTCTCCAGGGTAGAACCTTGTACATAAAAGGAAAAATATAATTGCTTTGCAAATTAATAACGCAGCTTCTTTAATCCTTTATTAGTTAACTAACGTGCAAAGAAACTGGTTACTTTTTAAAAACTACTGTTTCCTCTAGGGGGAAAAAAGGAAAAAGATTCTACCATTTTTTACCTCGTTAAACTTCGTAAGAAATCACATCAGTACGTGACACTTTATGCCGTATCTCTGTAATACCATTTCTTCTCGTCTATTAGCAACATCGAAGCGTTCAATTCGCGAGAACAGAAACAGAGGCTCTGTTTCGTGTGCAGCGGTCAGATACAGCCGCCACAAATCGGCTGATATGAACGCGATCGTGAAAGCGTACAAGGGGAACAAACTAGCGAAGAGAACGTTGAAGTACCTGCAGGGTATCGCCTATAGTGATATGGACAGTGAACTATCATTGGGTGATGGACACGTTAAAGGAGAGGATATTAATAAGAGAGGAACTGTACGAAGCAGTGGACAGCGGAACGCTCGAGGCGGGTCCTCGAAAGTTACGACTCAGGAAGAAGGACTTGTTTCAAGGATTCACGTTCCTCTGCATTAGACCGTACAACAATGTTTCTGTCGAACAATTTCAGGTATTATTTTCTTTATGTATTTTTGAAGAAAATTTTTTAGTTGAATAGTGAAGCGATTTTAGATTTGAACAACTTTATTTCAATATAAATTATCTAATTGAATCCAGTCGTTTCATTAGCTGACAAATTTCACAAAAAGTAAGCAATTAATATTCTGATTCCATCGACATCAATTACTAAACAGCTCATTTCCTTATTACCATTTCATTATTCACTTAGTTAAAAATTAAAGAAAAAATGTTCTAAATATATCATACTAAGGTAAAGGTACCAGTAGTTGACCAGTTAAGAGAAATCCTCCACGCGAGCAATAGTAATCACTTGCTCTGTCATTAAGTAGCGAGAGTCGATGCCTGAAGATACTCTTTAAGTCTTCTAGATTATGTAACAATACCAATTTAAAAAAAAAGTTATGTTATAAAAATTTTAAAAACATATTTAAAAATTCAGTAATTGCTTCAGAAGTTGACCACTCTTAAAAATGAAAAAACTAGTAATTGACCCTCTGTTCGTTAGTAGTTGACCACTTATATTAGAAGGAGGGTTAGAGCAATGATGTTGGTAATTAGTTAAAGAAATAGCAATATAGAGGCATATTACTTACCTTAATGGATTTAGACGTCCGTTGTTACTACGCATACTTCTCGTCACATGTAATTCTTTTGAAATTTAACCGATAGATGGTCTTGGCATGTCAGGTGCATTTTTTTCAAAAGAGTATCACTTATAAAAACCTTATTTTTTACGTTTCTCTAAAAATTGGTCAACTACTGGTACATCAACCAAAAGATTTTCACATACACTCCCGTTTATAAGTATTAGAACTTACTGAATGGAAGCAAACCTGAGAAGTCATTGCAAAATTATTTGAATCCAAAGAAAGAATTGTACAACCTAGAATTTTGTAATATAACGAGTACGTACAATATCGTTCATAAGAATTAGGATACCCATTATGTTCGTGTAGAAAGTATTATACGATTTAAATTACGTATATTAATAA